>NC_068983.1:38905933-38907372 GCF_001194135.2 Octopus bimaculoides | reverse complement strand
ATATATATATATATATATATATAAATATATATATATATATATATAAATCAAAATAAGCAACAAGGATATCCAAAGTTAATGCAGTACGATCGTTTCATGCAATTCCATTTATTTAAGCAATGTGAACATTACATCAAATGTAAAATGCAGAGCAATACTCAGCTGCACAATGATATAGAAATTTACTGAAATTACATTTCAACACAAACACACACACACACATAGTTATATATATAATGAAGACAATGATAAAGGGGTGTGTCTTGGATCTCAGGATGTTCTGCTTACAAATGATCTACAAAGTGATTAAAAAGACTTTTCTCTTATCCTAACATTATTAACTGATGTTATTGCAATTTGTAAGCAAAATGTTCCAAATTTAAGCAAAATACCAGAAAAACAATCTGTCATCAAATCATTTAAATAGAAAAGGAAAAATAAAATAGATAAAAATCTCATGGAAAAACCTTACATTTATATTTCCTCGCTTAATTCAATGAACTCCCATTTAATTTTATCTTTTCTATTATCAACAGTTTCTCTGTTTATTATATACTATGTTTGAATGTATAATACAACATTAGATAACGAGACATAGGTGAAAGATTAAAAGAAAAAAAAAAATACATAAATATCCAGAATACCATGTGAAAATTTTTCTGAATAATTCAAAGTATTCTTAATTCTAAACTATTTGGCTCCAAAGAAAAAATATGAGAAACATAGGGTGTGGTACAAAAAAATAAATAAATAAAGAGGAAAAGAGAAAAAGGAAAAGAACAAGAAAATCTTTAGGAATGTATGGCATAAAGTGAAAAGAAACCCCACACAATGACTTATATATTGACCATCCCTTTCGGTTTCAACACACCTGCTTAAACAAGCCTAGGGCCATAGTAAGGTTCCCAAGGAAGAGGTTATTTTTTAAAAATTTATTTATTTACTTATTTTTTGCATGAAGTTTTCATAACTAAGTACATTTATTAACTTGTATTTCCCCTCAATCCCTTCTAGAATGTGGGAAGGGTTAATTCCCATGGTGTAACAAACAAAAGTTTGTTTGGGGCAGAAGAGTGGGTGAGTTACTTATATGTTAACAAAGGATAATCCCTTTAAAAAGGGGCAAGTTAGTTGATAATATTTTTGTGTGGTGCAGTGATGGGAGAGAATGACTGTGTGACTGACTTTGAGATAAACAGAACTGACAGAATTTAAGTGCTTATACATCTCAAAAGCATTTTCTAAGATATAAAACAAGAAAGCATTAGACCAGAACGATATTTCTAGAAAGACTGAGGCAAGATTATTTTAGCTTGATTGATATAATGAGTTGAGTGAGTGAGTGAGTGAGTGAGATAAAGGGTGAGTGAGTGAGACAGTGAATGAACTAGCAAGTGCTGAAGAGAAGAGAGAGAGAGGGGGGGGGAGAGAATGGGAGA
>NC_068983.1:38900553-38905923 GCF_001194135.2 Octopus bimaculoides | reverse complement strand
AGAAGAGAGAGAGAGGGGGGGGGAGAGAATGGGAGAGAAGGAGGATGAAAGAGAGAGGGAGAGAGAATGGGAGAGAAGGGGGATGAAAGAGAGAGGAGGGAAGTGAGAGGTGGGTGAAAGAGAAAGAGTGAGAGAGAGAGAACAGGAACGTGAAAGGAAGAAAGGGAGTGAAAGACAAAAAAAGTGAAAGGAAGAGAGAGAAAGCGAGAGAGAGAGAGAGAGAGACTTAATTCCTTCCATCAAAGTTGGTGTCTTTTGGTTTATGTGACCAAATTAATGAGAATTCCTTGTAGTCAGCATGTTTAAAACAGGAAGTACTTTGTCTTTGGGACTAAGATTCCATAAATGTAGGAATGTCAAAGCATATGCTTCTGAGGAAAACAATTTACAAATTAATAAGATAGCTATGCTTTGTGCCATCTTTTCTTTTTCTGTTATCTGTTTAACTCTGTAGTATATATTAACCCCATTGTAAACTCACTTGCTTCTATAATGAGTTGCTTATCTCCGTTGGTTTTTGATTTTCCAATTTAAACCAATTCATTCATGTGTCATATCGTCATCATCATCACCACCACCACCACCACCACCATCATCATCATCACCATCATCGTCATCACACCAGCACCATCACCATCACCATCACTGTCACCACCACCATCATCATCATCACTACCGTCACCCTCCTCCTCCTCCTCCTCCTCCTCCTCATCATCATCATCATCATCATCATCATCATCAACAACATCATTATTTAAGTCCGTTTTCCGTTCTGGCATGGGTTGGATGGTTTGACAAGAGCTGGCAAGGCCAGGAGTAACACCAGGTTCCGCAGCCTGTTTTGGCTTGGTTTTTACAGTTGGATGCTCTTCCTAATACCATTCACTTTACAGTGTGTACTGGGTGCCTTTTATGTGGCACCATCACCAAGGCATAATATGGCTGTGTGGTTAAGAAACTTGTTTCTGGAACATGTTGCTTTAGTTTCAGTCCCACTACTTGAGAAATGTCTTCAACTATAGCTCTGGGACTAACACTTTATGAATGGATTTGCTAGATAAAAACTAATAGAAGCATATTGCATGTGTGTGTGTGTGTGTTTATGTTTCCATACCTTGTCATTGCACAAGAGTTGTAAACAAGTTCACCGTCATACAAACAATGTTTTTGCTTCCAATTCCAACTATCCCTGAAAATATGTTCAGCTATGGGGAAACATTATATGGCTTTGAGAGAGGAGAGGCTTGGCAACAGGAAGAGTTCCAGCTACAGGAAAACTACCTCAATGAAGTCTGTCTGACCCATGTAAGCAAAGAAAAACAGACAAAGACAATGACAACGAATACAATGATGATGATGATGATATTGATGAGGTTAAGACACCCCTCAACTGAGTGGAGGTGCAGTATTGAGGAGGTGGCTTTGTGCAGGGTGTTGAGAGGATAAAAGTATGATAGGGGGACAGAAACAGGGGTGTTACCGCAGCAGATATACATGGGCATCCCAGCTGGAACACTCACAAATCAAAAAATATAACCACGTATTCCTGCTGTATGTAAAGAAGTATAAAACCATTTCATTCTATCAAAACAGATCATAAAATATATTGATTTTGTGTGACTAGGCACTAAGCCATTTTTCTTTTTCTTTTTCTTCCTTTAAAAAAAAAAAATATGTGATGTAATTGATCGAATCAGTCTTGGTATATTAATGATATTATTTATTTAAACTTAGATATATAAAAGACAAAAATCAATTCATGCAGGGTTTTAGACTCAGAACCAAGAAGCATGAAGCCATAAAGAGAATTTGGCATGATGTTTTACTGTTTTGTTAACCCTCCACTGCCCAGAAATAATAACTACATTTCCCTTAAATCACACCCTGTCATCTTTAACAAAAGGAAGAACACAAGACAAGGCAGACCTAGGACAATGAAATTCTTACTAAGTCTGGAAAAAAAAATGGGTGGGATGACCATGGCTGAAACAGCACTGATTATAAACCTGTTCAATCTGAGTTGACCAGGGGTCAAGCGATAAAATTATATACAGGGTGTTCAAAAAGTCTCTCAGCAGTAAATTTTAGGACGACACTTTCAACACCTTTTATAAAGTTTTTTGAAGTCTTGTAAAGTCTAATATATTCTTTTGTAATATTTTGTAATAAAATACTTACTGCGGAGAGACTTTTTGAACACCCTGTGCCTTTTACCTTTTACTTGTTTCAATCAATAGACTGTGGCCATGCTGGGGTATCACCTTGAAGAGTTTTAATTGAATGAATTCACCCCAGTATTTTTTTTAAATTATTCATGTCCCATGACACAGCAATATGTATTACATATTTATTAAAAAGTTCTTAACTTTATAAGGTACAGGCATGGTTGTGTGGTTAGAAGCTTGCTTTGCAACCACAAACTTTTTGGTTCAGTCCCCCTACATGGCACCTTGGGCAAGTGTCTCCTACTATAGCACCAGGCTGACCAATGCCTAGTGAGTGGATCTGGTAGATGGAAACTGAGTGGCAGCCCATCATACATATATGTGTGTGTGTGACTTTGTGTTATTGTCTGGCCCCAACTCTGCCACATGACAACTGGTGTTGGTTTGTTTATATCCCCAAACTTAGCGGTTTGGCAAACAAGACCTATAGAATACATTATTTACATTTGATGCATATTTGTCCTCATCTTGTTTGTTGTTAACACAATGTTTCGGTTGATATACCCTCCAGCCTTCATCAGGTGTCTTGGAGAAATTTCAAACCTGGGTTCTCATTCCTAAGGTATTTTTCGATATTATTATAATTATTATTATTATTATTATTATTATTATTATTATTATTATTATTATTATCATTATTATTATTATTATTCAGGTCCACAGGCATATGGCGTAGTGGTTAAGAGCACGGGCTCCTAACCCCAAGATTCCGAGTTCGATTCCAGGCAGTGACCTGAATAATAATAATAATAATATTGAAAAATACTTTAGGAATGAGAACCCAGGTTCAAAATTTCCCCAAGACACCTGAAGAAGGCTGGAGGGTATATCAGCCAAAACGTTGTGTTAACAACAAACAAGATGAGGACAAATATCCATCAAATGTAAATAATGTAAATAATGTACATAATTCCTCATCTCTTAAATATAGAATTGTACCTATAGAATAAGTAACAGACTTAAGAACACAAGTACAAGGAGGGATTTGTTTAAGTATCCCTCCATGGCTCAAATCCAATGACTGAAACAAATAAAAGTTAAAAAAATAAAAGACCTTTTACTACAAAATTCTTCTTTGTACAAAACATAAAACACTTTGAAGAATATGTGATGCTGTGTAGTAGAGACTGTATCAGTGAGTAGACAGAATCATATGTCATCCATTTGTCATGAAATGTTAACATAGAAGAAACTTTGGTCAATGTAAGTTGAGGAAGCAACTGAGAAGGAAAGATATTAAAGAATGAGTGCAGGACGGATGACTGCATTGGTTTGGACATGTGATGCAAACAAATGCTGTGACATGGTTATAATAGCTTCATGAATTAATAGTTGAGAGATACTGTTGTAGAAGCAGACCAAAGAAGATTTGGTAAGAAGTAATTGGAAGAGGATTGAGAGCAAATGTACCTCGTACAGGAGATTATACAAAATGAAGACGTACTGGGACAAGCAGTAATGTAGGCCTATGCTATCAATGCCTGCATGGCAAATGAGCTTTGAAGTGAATGACTGATGATGATGATGGTGGTATAATGACAATGGTACAATGATGATGATGATGATGATGACGGTAATGATGATGATGATGGTGGTGGTGGTGGTGGTGGTGGTGGCGATGGTGGTGGTGATGGTGATGATGATGATGGTGGTGTTGGTGGTGATGATAATTATGATGATGATGATGGTGGTGGTGGTGGTGATGATGATAATGATAAAAACAATGATGACAATGATGATGAGGATGATGATGATAAGGATGTTGATGATAAGGATGATGAAGATAATGATGATGATGATGATGATGATGACGACAATGACGATGATCTCATGTACAAGATAGTTGATTTAAAGAAACTTTATCTGATAATATTGGCCAGAGAAGCTATTGCTATTACCACTGTTGTAGTTGTAGTTGTTGTTGTTGTCACTTCTGCAGTTGTTTTTGTTGTTATTGCTGTTGAGATAGTTAAATAATATTTTCTCGGCAAGACACCAAAACTTTATTAAATAAAATAATAATAATAATAATAATAATAATAAAAACAAACAAACAAACCTGATCTTGCATTGAAATAGATTATTTTTTTTTTCTTTCTTTCAAGTCGTTCAAAACATATGTAAATAGCTAGATATGTATTAGCTTCAGTCCAAACATAACTGTTGGAACTCTACATTTTTTTGTCTCCAGTGATTCTTGCATATGTAATACGCACACAAACACAAATGCACACACACACAAGCATACATACACACACACACACACACACACACACACACTAGTTTGGTAATAACAAATAGGAGAAACAGAACTCATACATGTGCATATCTTTATTTTTCATCTTTTACTTAAATTAGTCATTGGACAGTGGCCATTGCTGGGGTACCATCTTGGAAGGTTTAGTCAAAACAAATCAACCGCAGTGCTTATATACCATCATCACCATCGTCGTTGTCGTTTAACATCTGCTTTCCATGCTGGCATGGATTGGACGGTTTGACTAAAGGCTGGCAAGCCAGAAGGTTGCAACAGGCTCCAATCTAATCTGGCAAAGTTTCTACAGCTGGATGCCCTTCCTAACGCCAACCACTCCAAGAGTGTAGTGGGTGATTTTTATGTGCCACCGGCACGAGGGCCAGTCAGGGGTTACTGGCAATGATCACACTCAAATGGTGCTTTTAACATGACACCAGCACGGGACCAGTCAGGGCATGTGCTGTCAGTAATTACTCAGGGCAGGCAGTTAGTGACCTTTATGTAGTAAAACACAAAAGTAAGCAAAACATAGGCACACGAATGAGTTGAAGGCAGATTTACTTTTGCCTTTATAGCACGTAAAGAAAACAGTGTTGTAGGAGTGTACACAGTATATTTACTACAGTAGTTCTATGCTTAGCTTTTAATACTGAGATTGAGAGGCAGGGGTGAATTATACCTACCCAATCTACAAAAAAGTCAAATATTTTGCATTTTATGTATAGTAATCAGAGTAACCTTCATTATTTTATTGAATTAGGTGCACATTTTGCCATAAAAGGAAAATGCTGCTATTGATCTATTTTATTCAAGGTAGGCACTGCCTACCTTGCCTACCTAGGCAGCACATCCCTGATATGTATGTATGTATATATATATATATATATA
>NC_068983.1:38891811-38900238 GCF_001194135.2 Octopus bimaculoides | reverse complement strand
ACCTCATCAGTGGTCCTTTGCTTTCTTCTTTCTTATATGTGTGTCCCTCCTTGCTAACGATCAGCAGAAGAAAGAAAGCAAAGGACCACTGATGAGATCACAGAAGTGTGACGAAAGAACTCTGGCCGAAATATGATTAATGTAATGTAATATAAAGCAGAAGCAAATTAACACCAAATATACAATGTGTGTGTTTTTATTGGCTAAACTGGCAACATGACCATCCCCAAATACAACAATATCTGTTTCAACACACGATTTCATATCAAAAATCTTGCAAAACAAATATATATATATATATATATAGTTTATAGGTTAGAGACAGGTGTTCTCCATATAGAATACACTTTGAAGTGCTCAAGAGATATGAACTTGAGCTGGTAGATGAGAAAATGTAATGAGAAGCAAGTTAGGAAGTCAGTTTACGCAAAATATTAAATACATTTAATAGAAAAAATGTGCAGGTGCATGGATGTAAAATAGTCCAACTTACAGAATATAAATGATATCAGGAATCAAATGGATAGAGTTAAATGTGAGTATGGAGGGATATATTATCCAAGCAGATACCAAGATAGAGTGTACGCACTCTGAGAGAAAAGTTGGGCATAAGAAGCATCAAATGTGGTGTGCAAGGGAGACGACTGTGCAGGTATGGTCATGTGTTGTGTATGGATGAGGACAGCTGTGTGAGGAAGTGCCACTCTCTAACAGTGGAAGGAACCTGTGGAAGATAGGGGCTAGTGACTTTGACGTGTGGATGTGTGCGTAAATGTGTATATATATATATATATATATATATATGTATGTATATGTATATGTATATGTATATATATATATATATATATATATATATGCATAGATAGATAGATACATGTGTGTGTTTGTGTGTCCCACATCACTGCTTGACAACTAATGTTGGTGTATTTATGTCCCGGCAACTTAGTGGCTCGGCAAAAGAGATTGATAGAATAAGTACCGGAGTCAATTCATTTGACTAAAGATTCATCAAGGTGGTGCCCCAGCATGGCCGTAATATAATGACTGAAACAAATAAAAGATAAAAGATTAGAAGATATGATATTGGTCAACTTGAACCCTTAGTAGAAGACGCATATCCAAGGTGCTGGACAGTGATACTGAACCCCAAAAGCACACGGCTGCAGAGTTTAATCCTTAACTACACGGTCACATACACATATACACAGACAGGCACACATACATATACACACACACAGAAATATAAATAAAGTAGGCTAGAGAGATACCTGTATGACGTAGAACTAGGATAACATTGAGCTATGCAATAAAGTAAGATATATTCAATTGATAACCTTAAGCATGAATAGATAAATACACAGAGTTTGAGATTAAAATATTCTAGTGTTTCATTCTTTAACTCTCTTCTATTTTCATTTCATTCCTTTCTATTTGTGTAGTCTAAAAATCTAAAATTATCCATTTCTTGCTAATAAATACAGAAATAATAAGATACAAATAAAGTAAATTCCAAAAAGATTCTGTCATGAAGATTAATGTCAGGGAAAGACACAATTGCATATGACTCAATTGCGAAGTAAACATGAAAATAGAAAGAATAAGGAAGGAATAGAAAGAGCAAGAAAAGAATTGATCTTGTAAATTGTAAACAAGATTTCTTATGTAAGAATAGATGAAAATGATAAACAAATGGATGGATGAACAAGATACATACACATATACAAATTTTTATATATACATACATACATACATACATACATACAGATATATATATGTATATATATATATATACCCTCCCCCACACACACATACACATAGTTACATACATATATATGCATATATATATATTGGGTCATCCCATAAATAATGCAACGTTTTCAATTGCATGAACTAAAAGTCAGAAAGGGATGGCATAAACTACCTGCATCAACTAGCTATAAAAGCAGGTAGTCATTTTACTTTGTCTTATTCTTAGTGCAAGTTTTGAAGAGTGTAGTTCGATTTTAACAGTTATTTTTTTTTCAAAGCTATAACTGAAGTTTTAAAGGAGCATATTCAGCATATTTTGCTTTGAGTTCAATAAAGGCAACAGCGCAACAAAAAGTGTGAGGAATATTAATGCAGTATATGGGGATTGGACAATAAGCATAAGCCAGTATCAACGACGGTTCCAGAAATTTCGAGTCAGAAACTACAGCCTAGAAGATGAGCCACATCCTGAAATATCTGTAGAGCACAGCGAAGATGTCCTGCAAACCCTGGTGGAAGAAAATCCCATCATAACTGTTGAGGAACATAGCAGAGAGGCTTGAATTTGGTCATTCAAACATTCATCAACACCTGCGCTAGAGGAAAAATGACCATCTTTGGTTTTAAGACGACAGATGTTCTTCCACCAGAATAATGCTCAGTCACATTCAGTAAGGATGACATTCCAAAGGCTGGTGCAGTTTGAATGGGGAATGATGCTCCACCCACCATATTTGCTGGACATTGCCCTATCTAATTATTATTTATTCTACAGTCTTCAACATCATTTGGACAGAAAATATATGAAGTCTGTAGATGAGGTCAGAACAGTACTGGAGGAGTATTTTTTTCATCATGGACAAGGGAATTTTGGAAGAGGGGCCTTGCAGGTCTACCAGATAAATGGAAGAGCATTGTAGAAAATGAAGGAGAGTATATTTTACATGAAAAAAAGGACTTTGTTTATCGTAATTTTGAAAAATAAAAGAATTACAAAAAAAATGCATTATTTATGGGATGACCCAATATATTCATACACACATATATATGTATACATATACACATATACATATGTGCACGTGTGTATACATATATATGGGAGCGCTTTAATCTAGCATGTAATCTAGTGCCAGTGTCATGAGAGAAGCTCTCAGTACACTTTGTTAAGTGCTTCAAATAAGAAGGATATCCAGCTATACGGGCCATCTCAAAACATTGGAACTATGTAGTCTTCTAATTCATAAGATCCTGTCCAACTGTACAAACTATGTCAGCATAAGAAGTGGTGATAAAATGATGGCAGTGATCATTTGGCTGTGTGGTAAGAAGTTTCTTTCTCAACCAATTGGTTCTAGGTTCAGCCCCACTATGTAGCGTCTTGGGCAAGTTTCTACTATAACCCCAGACTGATCAAAGCTTTGCAAGTGGATTTGGTAGAGAGAAAATGAAGCCTATTGTGTGTGTGTATGTGTGTGTGTGTGTTTGTGTTTGTACCCCTACTAACACTTGACAACTGGTGTAGGTTTTTTTATGCCTCTGTAACCTGGTGGTTCAGCAAAAAGAGACTGATAGAATACATACTAGGCTTAAAAATAAGTACCAGAGTTGATTTGTCTGACTAAACTTTTCAAGGTGGTACTCCAACATGGCCATATGTGTGTGTGTGTGTGTATGTGTACACACATATATAATCATTTAAGGTCTCTGTTCTCTGGTGTGTGTGTGTGTGTGTGAGTGTGGTTGGTTGGTTATATTTTAGGCTTACCCTTTCTCTTACTCAGTTTCACATCCTTGTTCTTGGTTATTCATCAGATAGACAGGCAGATAGAATGGATAACATTCTCACATGAAGCCCATTTCCATGATTCAACATATCGGTGACTTCAAACTTGTCTTGTGTATGAGTTACTGGATAGTGGACTTCTGATTTACATGTGATTAATTTGTTTAAGCTGGCATGATGTTTCTATTAAACTTTAAAAGAATGTACTTTTTTTCATGAAGATACTGAAGATGCTTGATTTTGATGAGGATGAAATACTTTCCGTCATTGCAGAGGCCACAGAATTTTGAACTGAGAATATACTTAATGTTGAGGGGCATTATAGACCACATGATAGAACTATCAATGTTGTGATTTTTCAAGTGCTATATGTAACTTGATAATGTATGTTGCTTCCTTTGCTTTTGTGTCTAAAAGTGAACCTATGGCTTATGTATCAGCTCTTAAAACTGACCTCACATCTATCAATACAGGATTTAGGAGCTTGTATGCCTCTTGGGACTGACAAAGTAGTAGGCAGGCAAATGATTCAGCTTTGCATAAATTGCCTCCTCTACTATTTAGTTTGATGAGAATACTTAGATAGCTATTCACAGAATTGGTTTCTGTTTTTTGTTGGGCTTAGTGCTTTAGAGTGCCTACTGTGTGCCTTGGGTTGTCTGCTACCTGTGATGATATTCCTCATGTTAGTCATGTAACTATAACTAAGTTTTAAGTTTTTCCAGTTAAATAGTTTGGAATATTTTTAATGTCCTGTGGGTAAATATTTCCAGATCATATTTAGAAAGCTTTTTGTAATATTAGATATCACACTGAGGTTAAATAGATGGTTGAATGAGATTACATTACAGTTATAATGTTTGTTTCATTAGTTGAGTGTGTTCAGGTCTAGAGGAATTTTTTTCTCTCTGTATTTGCTATATTAATAACTACTTTTTGTAGTGGTATGCAGTTCTATTAAATGCTTTTTGTTTGAGGGTATATACATGTGTGTGAGTGTGTATGTATATATGTATATATATATATATTACATCTCTCTCTATACACACATGCCCACATGTATATATATACATTCTAGGCAAATCAGAAGGTATCTCATGTTATCAAGGGTCAGACGAATGTATGATTGAGGTAATGTTTTACAGCACTATGTTCTTCCTGTCACTAACCCTAGCCTGCTTTATGAATAGGATATCTCTTATTCTAATTGTCTGTGAATGTACAAAACCAATGGATGATTACATTTTTGAGGGTTCCTAGAAGTACCTTACTGAGTAAGCTCCAAATTATGCAAGGCATATGTTTCCAGATTAAATAATATCATGTTTTTCCTTACCCTTGAACCAAAAAGAGTACCTATGCTGAGTGAAACTTCTCACAAAGTTGCTGACTGCAAGTCCCATGTCATTCTTTGAGATACTGTCAAGTGGAGTGAGAGTCACCTATAATTTACTGTCTGGGAAAATAGTGAAAACAACCAGTGGATAGATGGATTGATTTCAGCAGCTGCAGGTGAATGCCAGAGATAGGACTACACAGGTGTATGCTTTTCCTTTTATAATGTATAGTATTGGGAGTGATGTTATTTTCATAAAAAGTAACTAACCGTAACATTATGCAAGTTAAAGAATTTGTGGTATTTATATCTACTTGGTAAATGGCATCTAAAGAAGGATAAAATGTTCTAGCTACATTCATAGAAAAATCTAGGCTGAAATCAGATGAGTGAACCAATTTATTTTCTACTTCTCAGTTATCATAAGAAATGAGTTGTGGATGATCCTCCATACACATCAACTTCTCACTTAGGCCCCACCCTGCTAACACTTCATTGTAATGGGGTGCAGCTCTGCTGACAATATCTCAACCTGAGAATAAATTAAAGACTCTCTTACTGATGATGGCTCTATATTTCTCATTATAACTGGAAGAGTGATTGAAATAAGACTTTCTGCAGGAGTAATACATACTTTGTTTCAGGTCTACAGTAAGGTACAAGGAGCGTGGTGATGAAGATTGGTGATGATAGCTATGATTTAACCAAAGACTTTGAGGATTCCTATTAAGTTTTTCCGAAATATATTTGTAATGTGACCATTCATATTACTTGAAATGACCAGTCCTTCATCTCTATTCAACCCAGAGTTTTAGGAGGGGTGCAATTCTTGAAGGTATCTAGGATAAATAATACAATGAAATCCAAAACCTCAACCCTACCAAGACTTCCTAAATGACATGTAGAACAATAAGTTACCTTCTTTTTTTGGTCCAGTAGAAATCATCATGATATATCAGTGGCTTTCTGACATGCACGATTGTTCAACTATCAAAGAATGCTAATCCCAGTGAATTGCTTCTCAAACTCTATGGCTTCAAGAAAATATGCTTTCAACATGGAAGGAGAAAAGTCCCACAATATCAAACCAGAAGAATCTGCAGGCTGCGTATTGTTTTCAAAACCACAGAACCACTTGTTAATGGCAGTACTGCAGTTCCATTGGAGCAAACCAGTGGACCTTGTTATATCAGAATTGACAACGTCAAGGATACACCTACAATGCCCAAATCACTTTTAGAACAGTTAATCAGTCTGCACTTAAGGTAGGCAAGAAGGACTAAAGTTCTTTAAAGATACGAGAGAAAAAGAAGGGAGGGGGAAGACGGATAGAGTGACAGAGACTTATGTGATTGTATGTATGCTGTATTTTGAACTGAAAGACAAGCCAGGCTTAAGTGACATTAGCTGCAACACATAATTTATTCTTTTAAGACATATTTAATCTAAGTGTTTGTCAATGGATAAAGAATTCTTTTCTTGATAGTTTGCTGTATGAATCCCTTTGAGACTTGGACAAGCTTTAAGGTATTAAGTTGAAAAGTAAAACGAAACTCAAAAGAGTCTCTCTCTCTCTCTCTCTCTCTCTCTCACTCACTCTCTCTCTCTCTCTCTCACTCTCACTCTCTCTCTCCCTTTCTCTTTCTCTCTGTGTACATCATCATAATCATTTTAATGCTCACTTTTCTATGCTTGCATATACAAGGACACTCATTTACAACCATTATACAATGTCAAGACAGAGACATAAACACACACACACACATGTACATAGACATATGTGTATTTGTATGTGCGAGTTTGTGTGTGTGTGAGTGTGAATGTGTATGTACACACATATATACACACACACACACATATGCAACCATTTTAGCGTTAACTGTTGGTAGAAAGAGTGCTCAATACCATAACGGAGATTAATTATTTCATTTTGGTTTGAGTCAGTTTCTTGTCTGAAGATCCTGTGCACCTACAGATGAAACTGTGAGTACCAAGAGACTGACACAGATAAAAAAATATATATATACATACAAATACAATGGGCTTCTTTCAGTTTCTATGTATCAACTCCACTCACAAGTTGGTTCAAGACAATTGTAAAAAACACTTGTGCAAGGTGCCATGCAGTGAGATTGAACATGAAACTATGTGGCTGGAAAACAAGTTTCTTAAGCACACCATGCCAGCACCTATCTATCTATCTGTCTGTCAGTGTGTCTATTTTTCCTTCTCTCTCTCTCTCTCGCTCTCCACACACACACACACACACACAGCACTATTCAAGCATGGCTGATGCCAATGCCCTAACTGGCACATAAAAAGCACCATTCGAGCACGAACAATACCAGTGCCACCTGATTGGCACTCAGGCAAGTGGCACACAGAAAGCACCATTCAAGCGTGCTCAATGCCAGTACTACCTGACTGGCTCCCGTGCCAGTGGGGCATAAAAAGCACCCACTACACTCTCAGAGTGGTTGGTGCTAGGAATGGCATCCAGTTGTAGAAACCTTGCCAAATCAGACTGGAGCCTGGTGCAGCCTCCTGGCTTGCCAGCCCTCAGTCAAACCATCCAACCCATGCCAGTATGGAAAGCAGACTTTAAATGACGATGATGATGATGATGATGATATATATATATATATATATATATATATATATATATATATACTTCTTTAACCCAATTTCTGAAGTAGACCAATGTAATTAACACAATTATATATTTATCTACTTATTAGATATATCTTCTAATGTAATTCATAATCGCAAGTTGATGAACATGAAGAAAAAAGATATAAGTGCAGTATTTAACACAGAGAATGTAAAGAGGAATGAGGAAGTCTAATGGAGGGCATAGCTTCTGGGTGTGCCTGTGAACTGTGTATGGGTGTCAGTTCAGTTCTATGTGTGGAACTGGAACAGCCAGCTGGTGTAACAAACACGTAAGTGAAAATAATTTGGGGAAACACCTACGATAATTTATTTTCCATCTACTCTGTTACTAAAAAGTTTCCTCTTACCTTGACAAACGTGAAAGGAAGAGCCAAGTTGAAGTAGTGATGGGGTGAAGTTTAGGCACTAATTGAGAAATGACTGTATGCATATTTATACATGCGTGTGTGCACATGTGTGTGTGCATATGTGATGTGTGTGTACATTTCTCTCTCTCATAAATTTATACATGCATATATATGTATATTTGTATGTCAGTATCTATCTATATATCTATATCGCTATCTATCTGTCTGGCTCTCTCTCTCTCTCTCTCTCTCTCTCTCTCTCTCTCTCTCACAATTATATATATACTAGCAGTATAACCTGACCTTGTCCGGGTGTGACTCATTATGCCATCTACGATAAGTCTTGCTAGCTGAAAATCAACTAAAAAAGAAAGCCTTACAACGAAAAAACCCTTATGATGTAAATATGTTCATAATTCAAAAGACGATGAAATTAATAGGGAAAGTCTGAAGGCTGTTTTGCGTAAAATTATTAAGCATACGTAAATTTCATCCGTGTAATTGGCTATAGAAATGCTTGTGCAAAACAACTTTTTGCG
>NC_068983.1:38885395-38890642 GCF_001194135.2 Octopus bimaculoides | reverse complement strand
GAAAAATAGGTAAAGAATACTGAGATGAAAGTTTAATCTATGACGTTGTATGTATCACTTACTCTCTCTCTCCCTCTCCCACTGTTACTCTCTATATTTTTATGTTGAGCGCGTGTGTAAGAACGACGTTCCAAGTAGAAGGGATGAAATATAAAAATTGCTAGAAACGACAGCCAAATCTCCCTTAAATCACACAAAGTAAACGGAATTTTAAAAATCTAATTACTGCACTAGAAAGTTCAGATCGAGAAAATTCCATTGATGTAAAAATTTTTACGAAAAAGTGGAAAATGTGGATTTTTATAAACTTTCAAAAAGGCTTCACACAAACGCACAATTTCAGCTTTATATATTAAGATATATCATCATCATCATCATCATCATCGTTTAACATTCGCTTTCCATGCTAGCATGGGTTGGAAGATTTGACTGAGGACTGGTGAAACCGGATGGCAACACCAGGCTCCAATCTGATTTGACAGAGTTTCTACAGCTGGATGCCCTTCCTAACGCCAACCACTCAGAGAGTGTAGTGGGTGCTTTTACGTGTCACCCGCACGAAGGCCAGTCAAGCGGTACTGGCAACGGCCACGCTCAAAATGGTGTATTTTATGTGCCACCCGCACAAGAGCCAGTCCAGGGGCATTGACAACGATCTCGCTCGAAAATCCTACGAAGGCCAGTCAGGCGGTACTGGCAATGGCCATGCTCAAAATATATATAAATATATATATTTGTGTGTCTGTGTTTATCCCCCACCATCCCTGTAGCCTAGTATTTCGACAAAAGAGACTTGTAGAATAAGTACTAGGTTTACTAAGAATAAGTCCTGGGATCAATTTATTTGACTAAAGGCAGTGCTCCAGCATGGCTGCAGTCAAATGACTGAAGCAAGTTAAAGAATAAAAGAATACATATGTCATCATTTAACATCCACTTTTCCATGCTTACTTGGATCGAATGGAATTTGTTGAGGCAGACGCCTTTCCTGTCACCAACCCTTACCTGTTCCGAAATAGGTAATGTTTCCCCATGATCAGACATGTCCCAAAAGATTGGAAACAAGGGACATCACTTGCAAGGCAGTGACAGTGACATGCGATGTCAAGGAAAGAAGACAGTAACATACATATACACACAATGGGCTTCTTTCAGTTTCCATCAACCAAATCCACTCACAAGGCTTTGGTTGGCCTGGGGTTAAAGTAGAAGACATTTGCTCAAGATGTCACACAGTGGAACTGAATCCGAAACCATATGGTCAGGAAGCAAACTTCTTAACACAGAACTGTGCCTGTATCTACAGAAACAGAGAGAGACAGAGAGGTGTGTGAGTTTTGAATAAACAGATGAACCGAGAAGTACTCAATACATATGCACAGTGGAGTTCAGTCATTCAAATATAAGGCATTTTAGATATTAAATATAATAAATGCAGCCTTATTGATTGAACACCCTGTACACACACACACACACACACGCACACAAAATTTATGAAAGTGTCATGAACTAGACCATGAATACAGAAAGGTAAATAATATATGTATTAATTCGGTCTTTGTATATTTGATTTGCATATATATCTTTGAGTGTATACATTCATATTCAAATCTATATTTATATATGCACACACACACACACACACACACACACACACACACACACACACACACACACACACACACACACACACACACACACACACACACACACAAACACACACACACACACACACAGATATACACACATGTGTGATTTTCACATGTAATGTACATTAAGTGTAATATATATATTAAGTGGGGAGGTACATATGTTTTAATGAAAGTCTTTTATAGGAAGGAGTGGGTAAATAAACTGTGGACGTGAATGGTAGTGAAAACAGAAATAAAAACAAAAAAACCAAAAAAACACTTCCTGTTAGAAGCAGAATTCCAAGTCAACAGCCCATTAAATACTTTAGGTCAAGCGCGACAGATCAGAAAATTTAACTTTCAGTGACTAGGACAGTTCCCTGAGAATTTATTGTAAAGGTCAATAAGGTAATTATTTATTTCAGAGTGACTGAATAGCCAGAAGAAAATGAAAATGTTGGTGAAGTGAAATGGTGACCTGGTTTCAAACCTTAGAACCATTAATAATTATTTCAAATTTTACAACATGGTGCAGGTGTGGCTGTGTGGTAAGAAGTTCGCTTCTCAATCACATAGTTCCGGGTTCAGTCCCATTGCATAGCACCTTGGGCAAGTATCTTCTACTATAGCTTCAGGCTGGCCAAAGTCTTGTTAGTGGATTTGGTAGAAGGAAACTGAAAGAAATCCATCATATGTATACGTATATGTACATGTGTATGTGTGTGTGTGTGTGTGTGTGTGTGTTCTCCACCATTGGTGTTGGTGTGCTTATGTCTCCATAACTTAGCAGTTTGGCAAAACAGACTGATAGAATAAAAAGTAGGCTTAAAAAATAAGCACTGGAGTCAATTCAGTCAACTAAAGTTTTTCAAGGCAGTGCCCCAGCATGGCCGTGGTCTAATGACAGAAACAAGTAAAAGAATAAAAGAATAAAAAGGCCAGCATTCTTTTTTTTTTTTTTGTGAGTTAATCGATTGAATCAACCCCTGGTACTTTATTTTATAAATCCCAGAAAGATGAAAGGTAAAGTTGATCTTGGTAGCATTTGAACTCAGAACGTAAAGAGCCAGAAGAAATACTACTAATGCACTTTTGTGACATACCAGTGATTCTGCCAAATAATGGGCTGATTGTATACAGTGCTCAGGTGCACTACAACTTGTTGGGAAAAGGTTAGTTGACGAGATAGAAAACAATAAATAAGTCACATAAAGAAAGACAGCAATGGAAGCTAAATGTACTTGCACAGTACACAGAATAAACACAGAAAAAAAAGAAAGAAAGTGAACACTGAAAGAACCACAAAGGAAAAAAGATGTATAGGTACATCAGGAGTAATGTTGGTGAATTTGGGAAAGCATGGAATTTTTGAAGGATATAGTGTCTTAAGCATTATACGATTGATATTTTTATGTTGATAGTATTATGTTGTAAGTTTTACATAGAGTTTTATATATTAAGTATTATGCTGATAATACTTATGGAAAAAAAACATCAAATTTACATTCCTATTTCTTCTTGCTACGTAAATATGTGTTTTCCTATATACCAAAGAAATTCTTCATTTTTAATACTTCAGTCTTAGCTTCTTCCAGTAATTCATATAAATATCTTCATTTATAGAACTAACCAAATACAACCTGTTTATGTGAAATACAAGCCAACAAGAAAGCTTCAACAAGGCTGTTTTGACTTACAAGAGACGACAACTAAATTTTCCCCCAACAATTGTCTTAATAAAGGAAGGTCACATTACATAATGTAGAATATTAAAAAAAAAAAGATGGAATGGTCACGCTCTTGTGGAATGATTGTGATCATAGACCTGTTTGATCAGAGCCAATCTAGGGTTAAACAGTAACAATAACATGGTAATATTTCATATATAACTTGACTTCGATATTTCAGTGTGTCTTGTTATGTTTAGATACTCTTCAAATTGTTTGTTTGAAGCATTAACATATACTTTACTGTGTACTTAATGTCGTTATTTACTATCTGTAGAAGAAAGAATATTTATTGTCCTGAAGTCTTTAAATTGTTATTTAGTTTATAAATTATTGTTTCTTTTTATATTGCACACCTTTGGTGAACTACACTGTTCTAAAACTTTGTCACGAAACATAATGTTATAAAACTTTATTTAGCTATATAACTCACCAAACAATGTTTATTTGATTATATGAATTGGTTTCCCACAAGGTACTGGCTGTACATTTATTTAACCAGTCATTTACTATCATTTTATTAGTTATTTCTTTTTTTTGTTGTTGTTTTTCTGGTCCAAAGAGTGCACAAAATATTTAACTCTGACAGCATTCTTGCAGCCAACTTTCTATTAGATGTTTTATTATTTTCGTTTCAGGGTCACATCAATAACAAACAATATTTGTTGTAAAATATATTAGTAATTGCATCATATACTAACACATCATGGACTACCTAAACAGATGGCTAATGATAATGGATAATGATTTTTCCCATCTGGCCTTATCTCATCTGTTGGACTAGAAGGTTTCCATCATACTGTTCCATAGCAGTGTACACTGACAGAGATCACTCCAACATATATTCTATCCCTTGGTATTCACACATCTAGCTGTGTCTTCCACACATATCTTAAATGATCTACTTGGTGTTACTTCTAACCATCCATACTTTTACAGAGATGTTATTACCTTTTGCCTTTTAAAATTCTGCACATGAGCATCATCCACACAACACCTCAAGCCCAGATATGCCGTGCACTTGATTAAATGAATGGAAACCTCACAACTCTGTCTCCTTCAATATCACAATGACTCCATCATTGCACCACACCCTCTATTCACATAAACAACACACAAACCTATGCTATGAAGATTTAATTTATAGCACAATCTATGGCCAAGAAATAGCATCTCAAAGGCAAAGTTTCCTCTTCAGAGCCATAGAATACTTAACCTCCAATTAGTCTTTGATCCTCTAAAAAGTGCAAGAGCAATCTACTATGGAGTCCAATTCATATATATCTGGTACAGTACTGCTACTACACATACCAAAATATCTTAACACATTAACTGCCACATGTACCACTAGTAGTTCATTACAAACTTCACACAACTGCTATATGCACCTCTGGTGGTACATTTTCATAATTTGAGAAAATAGTTTATTCTGTATCTTTGAGATAGTTTTGAGAATTTTTAAATAACATGAGTGCTAAATATTTAAGTTTAATCATGAAATTGGGCACACACCTCCTTCTGTCACAGCTGTTGCTTTACTGAGAGCAATAGCACATGAAATATGTGGAATCGCCAGTAAGTTCAAGTAACAAGTAACACTTGACTGATTAATACTCACTCACCAACATGCTGCAAACAGTGGTACACAAGCACACTGATTCTTTCTCACTGTTTCTCCGCTACTATAATGGTGTCCAATCTTCTGATTAAGCAAGTAGTAGGCGCAGGAGTGGCTGTGTGGTAAGTAGCTTGCTTACCAGCCACATGGTTCTGGGTTCAGTCCCACTGCGTGGCACCTTGGGCAAGTGTTTTCTACTATAGCCTCGGGCCGACCAAAGCCTTGTGAGTGGATTTGGTAGACGGAAACTGAAAGAAGCCCCTCGTATATA
>NC_068983.1:38883700-38885320 GCF_001194135.2 Octopus bimaculoides | reverse complement strand
TATATATGTGTATGTATGTGTGTGTATATGTTTGTGTGTCTGTGTTTGTCCCTCCAACATCGCTTGACAACCAATGCTGGTGTGTTTACGTCCCCATAACTTAGTGGTTCAGCAAAATAGACCGATAGAATGAGTACTAGGCTTACAAAGAATAAGTCCTAGGGTTAATTTTCTTGACTAAAGGTGGTGTTCCAGCATGGCCACAATCAAATGACTGAAACAAGTAAAAGAGTAAAAGAGAGAGAGAGTATAATACCTCCACTCTTGACTACTGGATGCACTTGCCTCAATTTCACCAGTCTGAGAAAATCTACAAAGGTCAGTCATAGTCACTGACTTTTTTTCTTCTACTTCCCGAAATTAATTTTAAAACATTTGTTGCAACTGACATTACCAGAAGAATTAGAACTATTCTCATAACCAGGTAACATTAAATATTATTAAGATACCTAATATATACAATATAGTAAAAAAAATTGTTTTTTCAACTGGCAATAACCACGCCTTGGATAACCCTTATTGGCAATGATATAATCTCTGTGCAAAGCTAATATAATATAATATGGCACTAAATGTTCTATATGTGAGTGAAAGATAACAGAGCAGTAAAATATGAATTGCTTCACTTATAAAATTTTCCCAAAATATAAATTTTTAAATGGATTCAGCACTGAAAATCTCAAATAGAAAGTCAAGCATTAAATTCTGAATTGTTATAGATTTGCATAATGTTAATACAATGATTCGCTTTCATTTTAACCAAGGTTCCTCATTTTTAATCTACTTTTAGATCTTTATAGTGTTCATAAAATAAAAGCATCACGTTCATTTCTGTGGAACACACCATTCACTGTCATGGCGACCACCCACATTGATTAATTTCTGTTCTGAGTGTGTCTTTATTCCATAACTGTATGCATGCATTGTTTCATATATACTTTTGCTTTTTGTTTTGCACAAGTAATTTTTCACTTGATTTTTGTATTTTGCACATTGGGAAAATAAAAGATTCTTCTAAAATCTTGAACCTGGAAACCTTTGTCAGTTGGAAGGCCGCAGTAAAGCTTGGAAGTTAAATGAGATGAATACATCCACAGGAAAAAAATAGGTTAAGTTCTCAAAAAACGTTAGTTGAGAGTCAAAGGTGTTCAGTGTTAAAGAAAAATTGATGGAAGAAAACAGAAGCAGAAGATAATTTGTATTTTTTCCATCATTTCAGGTTTTAGTTCTTAGTTCCAGGTTTCATAATGCATTGTAATTCTGTGTAAGGCACATCAGAAGTGCCAAGACTTTCAAGCTTGAGGACATCGGCTACCAATATGCTACAAAAAAGTATCCAGTCAACAACAATACTTGAAACACACTCATACCCAAGTAACTTATTTTACCTGTCCTAGCTTCAGCTAAGTTCTTTGTCTCATCAGGCTAAATGACGAAGGAGAAACCAGAGCAGATTTCAGTTTTGGATTGTAAGCAGTGGATTTTTTGTGGTTGCTGTTTATCCCCCGATTAACTCTAGTTGATCAAGTATACCATCCATGCTATCCCATCTTATTTTCAGATGTACTGTATCTAGCACTGTTCAAGAAGACAGAGTACGATATGAGGGACAGCTGGCTG
>NC_068983.1:38871200-38878700 GCF_001194135.2 Octopus bimaculoides | reverse complement strand
GCAAGTGCTACCAGTCAAGAGCTCTGCATATCAGAAGCCAGCAAGTGTATGGGGTCATCAGGAGAGTATGCACACCATTTCAGGGCCTACCTCTCGACGGCATTAATGAGCACTGGCACTCCTGTCACTGGTTATCAAATAAAGTTCATCATTCTTCTAGCCATTACTCATCGTCTCTTTTTAACCGAATCCAGTGCCTAGCCTTTTCCACTGTGGTTTGGATATTGGTCATGGTGGTATTTACTTTATGATGAGTTAGACCCAACGATAACACCAGTCACCTCACACTGTGTCCAATAAAACAATTCCTTTCCCGTGTCATATATCAAACTTCTTAACTTTCCCAGTTTCTCCACTGCAGACCCTGTCATTTTATAAAGAGTTTGACATACCCTGTTTTCAAACTCTTTATATTTTCTATTCCCATTAGTAGCAGGCCACAGAACCCTCAGTTTCTTCTGAGTACTATTTCATAACCTGCAGTTTCTTGTCGGAAAGAGGTCTTTGCTGTAGTATTTATTGATGAAATAAGAATTAGCAGTGTACTTGGGGAAAGTCAATCAACTTCCCTAAATGTTGACCATGTATATTGATAAAAAAAAAATTTACTATGAAATCAGAAGAAAGTGAAATGAAACATTTTCAAGCTTATCTTAACAAACAAAATCAAGTATACCTACTTTTAACATAAGGAAAAGGATGTTATTTTACCATTCTTTATCACTTATAGATATAAAAAAAAAATAAATAGGAAAATATTATCTAAAAAAAAATAAAGAAAAATAAAGAAACTCAACTCAGAATAAATAATATTTAGGGAATTAAATAGGAACCCCCAAGAGGAGTGTTAATCTCATTTGAATCACTGAATTTGGGAAATTAAGATATTATGTGGGCACAGCATGGAATTTCTACCTCAGCTATTTCAATGATATTCTGTTAAAATTCTTTCACTTCTTTGAATGTCTTAGCAATAATACATTTTACTCTTTTACTTGTTTCAGTCATTTTACTGCGGTCATGCTGGAGCACCGCCTTTAGTCGAGCAAATCGACCCCAGGACTTATTCTTTGGAAGCCTTGTACTTATTCTATCGGTCTCTTTTTGCCAAACCGCTAAGTTACAGGGACGTAAACACACCAGCATTGGTTGTCAAGCGATGATGGGGGGACAAACACACACACACACACACACACACACACACACACATATATATATATATATATATATATATATATATATATATATATATATATATATATATATATACATATATACGACGGGCTTCTTTCCATCTACCAAATCCACTCACAAGGCTTTGGTCGGCCCGAGGCTATAGTAGAAGACACTTGCCCAAGGTGCTACGCAGTGGGACTGAACCCGGAACCATGTGGTTGGTAAGCAAGCTACTTACCACACAGCCACTCCTGCGCCTATGTTTTTGATAACTATTTTAGCACAAACCTGCACAGTATCACTTCTCAACAGACTATATGACAACTGTATATCAAGCACTACAAAATTAGTTGTATGCCACAGATAATATATGAAAATGAGGCAAAAACCAAAGAAAATAATAAAGAGACCCCTGAGGTAAGCTACTGGGTTTTATTTAAAGAACCAAGTGTGTGTCAAATGCTACATAGGAATTGATGATTTGAATCAAAGAAATTTTGCCAGTTATGAAACAATAACTTGACACACTTGAGTCAATCAGCTCTGAGACCCTTCAACTTTCTCATAATAAATTGCATCTGTTCTGTTTTATTTTTCTTATTTCTATATATCATTTATTGTGTTTTATTCCAACCCTGAACCAAAGTTGATTTTGTCTTTCATTCCTCCAAGGTCAACAAACAAAGTACTAGCATGGTGCTAGTTTCACCTTCATTTACTATAGCCTTAAAGTGTTGGTAAGGCACCACCACCTTCATGTACTATATCCTCATCCCTAAAAATGTTGCCCCCTTCTGTTAAGGATACACACACATATAGACAGACAGATAGATAGATAGATAGATAGATAGATAGATAGATAGACAGACAGACAGACAGACAGACAGACATATATATATATATATACATGTGTGTGTGTGTGTGTGTGTGTGTGTGTGTGTGTGTGTGTATACACATAATCCATACATACATATACTATCTAGTTATTTTTTTTAGTAAATCACCAGGAAGTATCTTCATAGCGGTACCTTCAACAGGAAATCATGTGAATTCCAACAATATTGAGTTTTCTACCCAAGGAAGAGGAAAAGAATTAGTAGAATGCTTTAAGTAGGGGGTAGGGGTTGGTGAAAGGAAATGAACACCTCTAAAAGAGAAATACTTAGTCTTAAAAGAAGCTGTGATATTTCTATCATGTGAATTCAGTAGCAAAGAAAAAAGGCATCAGAAATTTACCTAACGGAGACGAACATCCTGTAGAAAAAGGCGTTTTACCTCTCTTTTATTTAACCCATATAGATATCATCATGCCTCTGGTTCCATGAAACAAACCTGTTACTTTTAATGAGTTTATTTTGAATTTAGAACCATTGTACAGTTATGTTCTATACACCAACTTCATCATGAAGATGTTAGTTATTTTACTAACCCCACTCTTTATTTATTTTTAAAATTAATTGAAACATGTAGACAATGTTTAATTAGAAATATAACCACAAAAGGGTTAATGAGAGAAAAGCAAAAGTTAAGCATTGACCCTTGTTCTTATGAAAAGATACATTTTTAATAATAATATAAGCTTAGATTGTAACAATATTAGATCAATATTACAGTATTAGCTGTTATGTATGATCACAACATCATTATTTCAATATTTTGTTAGGTTAAATGTCAATCAGCCTCTGATTAGTTTAAAATCTGTTTGTAACGAATTCATTACTTAATCATGCCCAACATACATCCATATACTACCCAATGCCTATCGCCATCCCATCACACATGCACAGATATAGACTTTATGACATGATATCTCAGCTGATTGGTCAGAGTTCTTTCACCAGTTCTATGCTCACCATCTCTGGCAGCTCTTGTACCGCTCGCCTAACCCATCAAAAACAAAATGTGATTGAAACTATCCTTTTAGTCATATCACTCCACATCTCATACACAACAAAAACTCAATGTTCCAAGTCTCCAAGTGGTTTACTATAGCTACAAAAAATAAATACAAGGCCTATAATACTGAAGAAATTCAACCATTTCCCAAAACTAGGCAGCATTATTCCAGCAAGATCACTATCAAAGAATACTTCTATGTACTGTGCAACCCTTGGTGCTCCTGCCCAACCAAACTGCAGCCAAGTCTTTCTGATTCCTTCCCCAGAAGGATTTCTACCAACCTTGGAGAATTCTTTTTTCCTCCATTTCTTAACCATGATGCTTCTGTGAGCAGCAATCCTGTTGAGAAGGCCTCAACTTTTGCTACCTACTTATACATCCAAATCCACACTGCACAAACTTAGGAAACTTCTTACAAAACTATCCCCTTCTACTCCACCATGTTTACCTTCTGGCAAACATCCAAGCAAAGTTCAATGTAAGAGGGCCAGCATTTCTGATGATATTCCTTGTAATACCCTCAAACAAAGCAAGTGTCAACTTGCAACAGTTTAAGCAGAACATTAACAGCATCAATTTCACTGGTCTCAGAGGGCTTGCAAAGGCCATGGGTAACTACCTTTTCCACCAAATCCAGCAAGTAAAAGAAAGAAAGAAAAAAAAATACTCATTAACTGGTTCCACTCAGTGAGGTGTGGCCATGCTTGGCAGTGATCATATCAGCATATTATTGATTTACTATAATTTAATATCAGTTTAGAACAACTCTGCATCAATATACATTAATAATAGATCAATATTTGATAGGCTCAATGCATGATCAGTATTATTTGATTAGATAGGAATTTAATATCGGTGCATACAATGGGTTTAAAAAAGGTGCAGTAAGATCTCTAGATAACTGATTTGTTGTTTAACCCCAGATTAGCAATGATCAAGCAGTCATCATAATCAGGCTCCCTGGTAATATATATTTAAAAATATAATATCACATATCAAATATTACAGTATTATCAAAACTCACAGAATGTGGGAAAGAGTTTTTATTGATATATGTATTACACCGCTCACTCTCACACACACATATGCACATAACTATATCCACCACTTATATAAAACAGAACTGTGTTTTCTGTAATTCAATATATTTTCCTTAACTAGTAAGAGACCCACTGGTAAATTCCACGGCTAATACCCTCTTTAATCATTTCTAAACTTATGATCAAAAAGCATTCCAATCATGCCCATCCTATCTTTTTGCATATCAGGGAGTATATTAAGGGGTAGGGCATATTTTAAGATATGGCAACTATATCTAGCAGGTTGAGTGATTGAATATAGTTCTTTTCCTTTGTAAGAGTAATTAATAGTAGAGACATTGATGACATGAAAAACCATAAACTGGTCAGTTTGAGCCTGTGAGTGGAATTGTACGATATACTATACAATGTTAGCTTAATGAAAGGTGGAGGTGGAATGCAAGTGAAGTGTAACAGAGCATTAATGCATCAGCTGGTATATGAAAGAGAGGCAGAAGTACACGAATTGACTAATGATGCAAAGGTACAATACCAGCTGTGTAAAAACAAGCCATGTATTAATAGAAGGTACTTATGGCAGAGAAGATACAATGAGGTTGGATTTTACAATGTTCGGTCTCACAGACAAAATACCAATAAATAACAAGAAATGGCAAAAAGCCAACCAGTGCTAGTATGATAGAAAGTATATTCAAATATTGACAATATATTTGATAGTGATTATTATCATGGACGGTTATGGTCAACTGAGTCATTGCTTATTTCCTGTTTCCATCACATTGGATAAGATTTATTTTAGCACTGCAAATTACCAAATCACTCCTTTCATCAGTTTTGTCATCCAGCCACTGCTTACAACAGAGATATCTACTTAGGTGGATTTAGCCACTCTGTGTTAATTAATAGGGACACACAAACAATGCAGTACCGCTCATTGGTTACATACAGGCAACTTTTTGGTTGGTTTTAATGTGCAATATCCTGTTGTCTTGGTTGTCTGGATCTTCGCTCGTTACAGTAAACGAGGAAGTCTATCATCTGTTTTATATTTTAACAGAAGCAATCAAACACTTAAGCTTTTATTTTCATTCTTATAAATTGATACACGTGTTCTATTGCTGTTACTATCATCACTACTATACCACTACTAACAATAGTAATAACTCATCATCAACAACAACATCACCCTCACAATAATTATCATCTTTGTTTATCCAATTCTATATAATGTGAGGGAGCCATGTCACTCTTCTATAGCAAGTCACCTGTACATATTTCTCTATCATACTTAACCCCTAAACACCTGGTATAAAGCCACCTCCCCCTCTACTACAACCTCACTCAGTTGAGGGGGTTACTTTTTTTAGTATCTTTCAGGTTATTTGGCAACCTCCCTAATGCTGGTATCGTGAAAAAGTACATTCTATAAAGTGGTTAACATTAAGAAGGGCATCCAGCCATAGAAACCATGCCAGCATAGATAATGGATTTCAACACAGTCTTCCAGTTCACTAGATCCTGTCAAACCCATCCAACCCATGCTAGCATAGAAGACAAGTTATATAATGATGATGATGATGATGATGATTACCATAGTTTTTACTATCATTAGCAATATCATCCAATAATTTTTTAATGATGATACGGAATGGAATAAAACATAAGAAGCAAGGAAAATGGTTGTTGATTATGTGGAATAAATACGATCAAAATTTGAACCAATCTTCTGGCTCCTAGTACAGTTCAAAACCACAGCAAAATATAAATTTAGGTTCTGAAAATGGCATAAACATATCTTATAAAAACCTATTATTAATTGTTCAATTGAAACAAATTTGTCAAAACATATAACTAAAAATTCTTCCAGCTCTTTATTCAATGCTACATAATTATATGAGCCATATATCTATATATCTCATATGGTATTATTTCAAGCAAATATTTCTCTCTTTCATTGCTTATTTTCCAATCTTTTAAATCTTTAATTGCTGTGTGCATGGACATAACTGAGTTTTGGTTATTGTTCGGTATTGATTTTCTGCAACTATATATGCCTAAGAATGATATCTATTAACACTAGTGATTAAAATATCTTTAAAATCTCACTGCAGTCTACAGTTTGGTGACCTCTATTTAAAATGATGAAAGGTAAAATGAAAATAAAATGATTTAAATCAGAGATGCAAGGACATGCTGTAAAGTTTTACAGTTCTGTTTTGAGTGTCAATCAAAATATTTAGTAGTTTGATGGCAATAACTCATATATATTAATGTGCCTCACCTCGTAAAAGATTATATGCTCCCATATAAAACACTAACCAGACAGTAAATTCTCTCAGGAGACTTAAACCACAAAGAGAACATTCTCATGTAATGGTCTCCTGTATAGAGTATGCCCACCACCATAAATCACCCACATGAAGAAGACTCTTATACATTAAATTACTGAGTGAACTTCTTTGTGCATTAAATCACTGTGTGTAATATTCTTATATAATAAATCATTTAAGAAATTGTTCTCACACAAATACAATCTCCAATCTAGGACTATTCCAAAGCAACAGGCTAGTCTTGAAGTCCCTGATACAATAAACCCTCTCCATTTATACTCTTGCATTATAAGTCACTAACTGAACATTCTAACAGTAAACTACATAGTGAATACTCACACATGCAGGTGTGGATGTGTAGTAAGAAGTTTGTTTCA
The DNA here is from genome assembly GCF_001194135.2 of Octopus bimaculoides. Taxonomy (NCBI): domain Eukaryota; kingdom Metazoa; phylum Mollusca; class Cephalopoda; order Octopoda; family Octopodidae; genus Octopus; species Octopus bimaculoides. Next base: position 38,871,878 of record NC_068983.1, on the reverse strand, counting down.
CAACTACATACTGCATGTAAAAAGCACCGATGCCAGTGTCACATAAAAAGCACTTTTGGTGGTGCCGTGTAAAAAGCACCTGCGCTAGTGCAATGTAAGAAAACACCCGTGCTGGCACCACATGAGAAATACCCATCTTGGTGCCATCATGGAAGCAGTTGGGGATTGGTGACAGGGACCCTCACTAACCCTCCAGCGATCAAGCCATAGAAAATCTGTTTCAACAAATTCCATCTGACTGATAATGATGATTATATATAGCTTTTTTTACTCTTTTACTTGTTTCCGTTATTTGACTGTGGCCATGCTGGAGCACCGCCTTTACTTGAACAAATCGGGCCCAGGACTTATTCTTTGTAAGGTTAGTACTTATTCTATCGGTCTATCAGTCTTTGGCCAAACTGGTAAGTTATGGGGACGTAAACACACAAACACCAGTTGTCAAGCGATGGTAGGTGACAAACATAGACATACACACACACACACACACACACACATACATATATATACGATGGGCTTCTTTCAGTTTCTGTCTACCAAATCCACTCACAAGGCTTTGGTCAGCCTGAAGCTATAGTAGAAGACACTTGCTCAAGGTGCCACACAGTGGGACTGAACCTGGAACCTTGTAGTTGGGAAGCAAGCTTTTACTACACAGCCACTCCTCTGCCTATATAT
>NC_068983.1:38868404-38870797 GCF_001194135.2 Octopus bimaculoides | reverse complement strand
GTGCATGTTTGTGTCTGTGTTTGTGAGTCTGTGTGTGTGACTCTGTGTGTGTGTGTGTGTGTGTGTGTGTGTATTTATGCATGTGTGTGTGTGACTTTGTGTGTGTGTGTATTTGTGCATGTGTGTGTGTGACTGTGTGTGTGTGTATTTGTGCGTGTGTGTGTGTGACTCTGTGTGTATGTATGTGTGTGACTGTGTGTGTGTGTGAGAGACTGTGTGTGTGTGTGGACTGGACTGGATTGCTGATATTCAGTCCACTGTAAGTTGGCAGTCTGAGCATGTTCTTTCCACCAAGTAATCATACTGGTTTAAAGAGCCTACTCTGTCACACTGGCTCAACATGGTTTGGCAGAGGGATGTAGCTTCTACACTCTTACCTAGGAGTAGTTAAGTCAATTATAATTGGCTCTAGAACTCAACTGATCCTTATTTTATCAACCCCGAAAGGGTGAAAGGCAAAGTCAGCATTAGCAAAATTTGAACTCAGAACATAAGGACAGATGAAATATTTATTTCTTTATTGCCCACAGGGGGCTAAACATAGAGTGGACAAACAAAGACAGACAAAGGGATTAAGTCAAGTACACCGCCCCCAGTGCATAACTGGTACTTATTTAATTGACCTCGAAAAGATGAAAGGCAAAGTTGACCTTGGCAGAATTTGAACTCAGATCGTAACGGCAGATGAAATACTGCTAAGCATTTCGTCCGGCATGCTAACAATTCTGCCAGCTTGCTGCCTTATATATATATACACATTCATACATACACACACACACATACACACACACACACACATACACACACACACACACACACACACACACACAGACATATGAGATTGGAGCCTGGTGCAGCCTCCTAGCTTGCCAGTCATCAGTCAAACCATCTAACTCATGCCAGCATGGAAAGCAGATGGACGTTAAAAGATGATGATATGATGATGATGATGGTGATATATATATATATATAACAGACTATGGAACCTGATGCAGCCCCTTACAGTCAAGTTGTTCAACCCATGCCAACATGAAAAACAGATTCTAAATGATGAAGATGATGATGATGATGATGATATATGTTATCATCTCTTACGTGAGAGAGCCATTCTTTCTATCCTGTTGGCTGTATAGCTTTTTCCTTCTGTTCCTTATCTAGTCGTCTTATTCTGCTATTCAGTGACTACACACATGGAAGCATACATGCACAACCACCATTTTAATATGCAATATCCGAGCTTGTCTTATTAAACTGTTCAGTATACCTTAATACAATACCTGTGGGTGGCACTACTTCTCACTCTCTATAGCAATAAATAATTCCATAATAGTCTCTCACACAATGGACTACTGACTTAATCTGTTCTTCCTGAGTAAAAGAGAGGATAGATTCTCAAAGCAATCCTTTAAGCAATAGATAAGGATTTATTGTAGTTTATAAAGGTGGTTAGGTATATAAGTTATTGAACTATGCTATTCGCAGTTCGTGAACGCATATCTGCTGCAGATGCTTCATTGTGACCAAGGAAAGAAGCACACTTGATTTTGCATACATCGGTTCACTAAGCTGATTGCAAAGGTAGATCTATTGGGAATGTGAATTGTAATAAATTAGCATTGTATACAGGAGAATTTTATCTCTCATCTGTTAATTTTATGAAACCAGGCGGTGAGCTGGCAGAAACGTTAGCATGCCGGGTGAAATGCTTAGCGGTATTTCGTCTGTCTTTATGTTCTGAGAGTTCAAATTCCACCGAGGTCGACTTTGCCTTTCATCCTTTTGGGGTTGATAAATTAAGTAGCAGTTGCGTACTGGGATCGATCTAATCGACTAGCCCCCACCCCCTTCCCCAAGATTTCAGGACTTGTACCTAGAGTAGAAAAGAATATTATGAAACCAGAGCTAAACACTATATTATAAACATGCAGTGATATTTGTCTTTTACTAACATATTTTATTACAGAGAACCTTTTATATCAAGGATAGAAAACAGTTATTAAATTAACATTAATTTAGAATTAAATTATTATAGTTCACTGATTAAATTACATATATTTCAAAGCCATTAACTTTAGTGGCCCATTATATAAGAACAGGTTTGTTGTATTCTTACATTCATTTCAGTTTTATTCCAATATTCCTCCTCTTTTAACCTCTCTGCATTTCCATTTCTTATTCCTCTCTTCAACAACATAAAAATTAACAAAGAAAAAGTCCAAACTTAAAAATGAAAACAATATTTAAACTTTAAAAAGAAAATTAGGTGAATCCATTAATAATTAGATATTACTTTCTTACTTAAAAAAAAAGCTATTTGCAACTATTCTTTTTATTTGAACCATATCCTTGTCACAGATGACAAAGTAATAAATAACTAAATATATAAATATATA
>NC_068983.1:38864710-38868081 GCF_001194135.2 Octopus bimaculoides | reverse complement strand
ATTGCCACCCTTTCAAAGAAACCAAAAGGATTTTTTTAAAATAGAAAAAAGAATCAAAGAATTAAAAAAACAAAAAATATATATAGGCGCAGAAGTGGCTGTGTGGTAAGTAGCTTGTTTCCCAACCACATGGTTCTGGGTTCAGTCCCACTGCATGGCACCTTGGCAAGTGTCTTTTACTATAGCCTCAGGCTGACCAAAGCCTTGTGAGTGGATTTGGTAGATGGAAACTGAAAGAAACCCATCGTATATATGTGTGTGTGTGTGTATGTATATGTTTGTGTGCCTGTGTTTGTCCTCACCAACATCGCTTGACAACCGATGCTGGTGTGTTTACATCCCCGTAACTGCTAAGTTTCTTGCTTTGGAGACACATGTCGAGGCAGGATGTTCATATTCTTTTCTACTCTAGGCCTGAAATTTTTGGGGAGGGGACCAGTCAATTAGATCGACCCCAGTACGCAACTGGTACTTAATCTATCGACCCCCAAAACAAAGTCGACCTTAGCAGAATTTGAACTCAGAACGTAAAGACAGACAAAATACCGCTAAGCATTTCGCCCGGCATGCTAACGTTTCTGCCAGCTTGCCACCTTGATGTTCTTCATATTGGATGGCAATTGTATGATATCTTCATTGAGCATCTGCTGTAAAGAGCTGAAACAATAGCACAAAAATGTTTTCCAATGTTCTAACAATTTGACCAACTCACTGCTCACATCTCTGCATAATTAACAAATATAACTTAATTTTGAGTTCAAGTTCTTTTATGGCCATGAGCCAACAGGCTGGAATAGATAAAGGACTGAAAGAGCATGCATGATAAATCCATACTTATTCTTAATATATAGCAATTGTGAAATTCTAACTTTTATTATACTGTCATTACTCAGTCATTATACAGTCAACCCTACAAAAACAAAAACATTATCTTTAATTTTGATATATTCTTTCTAAGTTTCAGTGGTTTATGAAAAAGTAAATAAATATAATAAAATATGATAAAAAGCAAAAGAAAGTAAATTTGGTTAGAACGCTTTAACAATGGCAATTTACCAAAATAAATTGACAAAATCAACACAAAGCGAGATGTAACTGCAGATATTTTGAGCAGATCAGTAATATTTCGGTGCTGATTGAGTCTGAATATATTTGCCATTAATGGTTTATCAATTTACTGTGTTCTATTTTCTGCACTGCAGCTAGTATTGATTGTCAGCTTTGTAGGAACAACTGTCTTTTAAGTACATGCTTTAAAACTAGAACAGTTTGATGTTAGAGGAGAGGAAACAAGTGGAAGAAAGATCTGTAAATTATTAGAGTGACATAGAACTCACTTATGGAATATCAGTACAGCTTAATTAATAAAGCAAATAGCAGGATTTCTAGAAACAGAAGGTGAGAGACAAAATTCAATCCTATTGGGTTTAATGAAAATATTCTTTCTTTTGATATATTAAAAATTAAATAAATATCCTACAGATGTGATTGTATGAGGTTGAAGATGATTAATACAGAGGAAATGTGCCAACTATATGCTTTACACCATGCAGTTTTTGTTTCCCATGGTTTTAAGTTCAAATCTTGTAGATGACTTTACCTTTACTCAAACTAAATTTGAATTTTCACATGGATGGCCTGGATGAAAATTCTTCCCTGAGACAGTAGTGTGAAAATACATTGTGCTATGAATCTCAGCATTGGATTGTAGGACATACATTTCTGCATTCTTTCACATTATCAGCCAGGAACACCAAATCTGTCATTTACAGCTCAATAATAAGAACAAATTCATTCTTACATTGGAACAACATACAGTACATTTGGTGATGTGAATATTCACTTTTAGCTTGACCAAGCTTTAAGCACATCAACAAATGTTCCATATGCTGTTCAAATATAAGAACAGATTCATTCTTATCAGTCTATGAATGACAGATTTGGCGTTTGGTGTTTGTTGCTGGCATGAAAGAATGCAAAATACACGTATCTTAAGATCCAATGATATCGTTCACGATGTGGTTTCCCATATGTTGCTTAGGAAGAAAATTTTCTCCTGAGAATATTTTCACAGCAGAAGGTCTTCCCACATCTGAGCATCCTCAAGTATGATAAACATGACTTTATATCAATATGGCTTTGAGTTCAGTGCCACTGCATGGCACCTTGGACAAGTGCCTTTTGCTATGGCTCAGAGATAACCCAAGCCTTGTGAATAGGTTTAATTAGCTGAAACTCAAATAATTCTATTGTTCATTTTTGTGTGTGTGTGTGCTTGTGCGTGTGTATGTGCATGCATGCATGTGTGCTACTGCATCTATGTCTTGGTATCATGCGATAGTTGTAAATGAGTGTCACCATCATACATTGATTTCCAGTCACTTTGTTTGTTTCCAGTCTTTCATGAAAACATGTTCGATCACGGGAAAATTCTATCTTGCTTGGAAACATGTGAGGGTTGGCACCAGGGAGTGGGGAAAAGGATGAGAGAGAAAACCTGCCTCAATGAATTTTGTTCAACCCATGCAAGTATCGGAGAAATGGATGTTAAAACGATGATGTGTGTGTGTCTATGTATGTATGTATACATGTACACACATGTAGAGATTTACATGTATACATGTTTCAGTTCCCTCTCTCACACACAAATAAATACACATACACTCGCTAGATAATATTACTTTAATGTTCTAATAAAATCTTCCTCTTATCAAACATCACTTCAAATGATATTTTTATCTTGTCTTGTTGGAAATAAAAGAAAAAAAACTGCAGCAAGTGCAGGCATGTTCTCTAATGTAATTAATAGTAAAGAGTTCACTTCCCTTATCTGCATAATATCCTGTAAACGCAAAGACGTTAGAAATGTTGAAATGCAATATATGAATAACAGCTTCAGAGTATATATATATGTGTGTGTGTGTGTGTGTGTGTGTGTGTGTGTGTGTGTATAAATATATTATATATATATATTTTTACACATAAACACAAATATATAAACAACAGCTAGCTCTTTGTCACAGGCTTCTTCTAAAAGGTAGTAATGATTTCTTAATTAAGGCATGAAACTTAGGCAAATTAAATTAAGTGTATTTCCCCACAGGTGCAATGCATCACTTGCAGTAGGATACAAACTGATAATTAATGGATGCAAACTGATGATTAACAAGCCAGTTCTTTGGTTCTTTTACATCTTTGTTCCTTACTTTCTCTTATATGTAATAAGGGTTATGTTCAGTAATCCATGTACATAAATAAACCTAAAAGGGATTGATCTTCTGTTATTTAATTGCAGTTTCAACTCTGAACAGCCTAGCTTAACAGTGATGTGTTGCATTAAAATCTGGGGATCCTTGTTTTAAAGATGTTAA
>NC_068983.1:38852210-38859710 GCF_001194135.2 Octopus bimaculoides | reverse complement strand
TTCCCAGACCGGGTGTTGTGAGTGTTTATTGAGTGAAAATACCAAAAGTCCCACGAGGCTCTGGCAGGGAATGGTGGCGAACCCTGCTGTACTCTTCCACCACAACTTTCTCTCACTCTTACTTCCTGTTTCTGCTGTGCTTGTAATTCAAAGAATCAGCTTTGTCACACTGTGTCACGCTGAATATCCCCGAGAACTACGTTAAGGGTACAAATGTCTGTGGAGTGCTCAGCCACTTGCACATTAATTTCACAAGCAGGCTGTTCCGTTGATCGGATCAACTGGAACCCTCGACGTCGTAAGCAACGGAGTGCCAACAACAACTGCCAATAAAAGCACACACATTGTTCATGCTTCATTTCAGTTTTTATCACCATTTAATTAGATAATTAATGAATTGAACAATTGGTTAATTATTTAATTCAATAGTAAAAAAAAACTGAAGTGAAATATAAAGAGTGCATGTGCTTTATTGGCAGTAAAATCATCCCAATATACAACATTAATTTCAAGACATGATTTCACATCAAAAATCTTGCAAAACAAATGCAAAACCAGAATATTCAATAGTTCAACCAGGATAAAATGACCAAATGAAAAACATATTAGACTAGGTTTTAATCTGTTACAAGTGTTGTGTTTTAAAGCAATATATTTATTTTACCACAGTGTCAGCTTACAAAACTATTGAGATATTAATGTTTTAGGTGGGGTGGAGTTACCAGAGATGGATTAGCATCTTTACCACAACAACGTTTATTCATTTATTCCCAGAGAAAACAGAGCTGAGCAGGAACCTTGAAAGTCATAAAATAATTACTAAGTGCATTTTCTAACAAGTTTAATATAACAAAAATTAACTTTCATTTAATGCTTTCATTTATCATTATTATTATTATTATTAGTAGTAGTAGTAGTAGTGATGGTGGCGCAGCAGCAGCAGCAGCAGCAGTAGTAGTAGTAGTAGGAGGAGGAGGAGGAGGAGGAGGAAGTCGGCAAGCTGGCAGAATCATTAGCACGCCTAGCAAAATGCTTAGCGAGCATTTCATCCATCTTTACATTCTGCGTTCAAATTCTGCCAAGGTCGACTTTGCCTTCCATTATTTTGGGGTTGATAAAATAAGTGCCAGTTGAGCACTGGGGGTCGATGTAATCGACTTAACCCTCTCCCCCCAAGCTGCCCTTGTGGAAAAATTTTAAATCATTATCATTATCATTATTATTATTATTATTATTATTATTGCATAATTTAAATCACACAGCAAATTATTTAAGACTTGATTTAATCTCTTCAGTGAGACCTTACCGATAATTCTTGTTCTATTTTTCAACTATCTGTTGAAAAAGCACCATTCAAGTGTGGTCGATGTTAGTACTGGCCAACTGGCTCCCATGCTAGTGGCACATAAAAAGCATCATTTGAGCATGGTTGATGCCAGTGCCACCTGACTAGCATGTAAAAAAAGCACCATTCATGCATGGTTGATGCCAGTGCCGTCTGACTGGTTCCTGTGCCGGTGGCATGTAAAAAGTATCATTTGAGTGTGGCTGATGCCAGTGTTGCCTGACTGGCCCCCATGCTGGTAGAATGTAAAAAGCACCCACTACACTCTTGGAGTGGTTGGCGTTAGCAAGGGCATCCAAATGTAGAAACCTTGCCAAATCAGATTGGAACCTGGTGCAGCCTACTAGCTTGCCAGTTCTCTGTTAAACCATCTACCCCGTGCTAGCATGGAAAGCAGATGTTAAATGATGATGACGATGATGACATACACACACACACACACACACACACACACACACACACACACACACACACACACATATATATATACAGTAATCCCTCACCATATTGCGGTTCATTTATTGTGGTTCACCCATCGTGGTTTATTATTTAAGCTTTCATCGATTCCGCTGTGGTGCTGTTTTGCATTTATATTAAAATAAATATATACAAATTATAAAAGTAATAAAAAAATTATGCAGTACAATACTGTTTCTACTTCACGGATTTTCACCTATCATGGAAAGTTTTGGAACGTAACACTCATGACAGTCAAAGGATTACTGTATATATATATATATATAAATTTAAATAATAAGGGTGAAAAATTGAATATCAATTTGATTAATATCAATTTAAAACCAGTGGCCTAGCAAATTGAAAAATCTGAAGATTCAAAAAAAATTATATTACATATATAGCAAAAGAGATGTCCACTTAGTGGTCATCCCTCTTATATATATATTCCCATTGAAGATGTTGTATGAGTGTTCAGCTTTTGCTGAATGGCCTGCGCAAATGATTTGTTTATAATGATCAAATGCTCATGCCACACATTAGCTCACTCTCTCTATCAAATCAACATTGTCTGAACAGGTGCATGGTGTACCACATGTCAAGTGTTGAAATGATCGCAGAATAACATGTGAGGAAGTGTTTTGCTCAAAACAAAATGCAAGTCTCAGCCTAGGAATTGAAATCACAGTCTAGCAACCGTGAGTGCAACACTCTAACCGCTAAGCCATGTGCCCTCACACACACACAAGACTATATATATATTTGGTGTTAGGCAGGGAATCCAGTGATAGAAATTATGCTGATGCATACATTGGAACTTGATACACTCCTCTGGCTCACCAGCTCCTGTCAAACCATCTAACTTGGGAAAAATAGATTTTAAAATGATGACGATGACGAAGATGATGATGATGATGATGATGATGATGATGATATATTGCAAGTTGTATTTACTTGTTACTTGCTTATGCCACCGCTCTGAAGTAGCCTATACCAATCCAAAATATTGCCATACTCTGATCTAGACAGTATGATCAAATAATAGTTATATGGAAATTCTCAGAATATAAATACACAGATGATGAGTCAACAGTTTAGAAAAGCTAGAGCATCATGTTAATATATTACAGAGAACAGAACCTTTTGTCATCATCAATACATGCAAAGTCATTTTTATTTATCTTCCATAAGCCCGTATAGTATATTATCCTTTTACCACTTGTCTGAACTGGTTTAGGTCAATCTGTCTATTCAGTTCAAAGGTCTGATCCTTTACTTGAGTTCAATGCCTTCCCCACTATTATTCCTCACGTCTGAAATCAGCTTGCAAAGAATATGCTTCCATCTATTCTATGCATTTTTATCACATTTTGGAACGCCAAAGTCAATTCTTACTCATGCACCAACTGAGGCACCATAAAATTAAACATCTTCCATTTATACATTCACAGACAATTTCGTATATTCAATTGAGGAAACATCCAGTTGATTCTTCTAATCTTTGTGTGTCTTCCTACTGCAATAACCATATTTCATTGCTATATATGACACATCTAACACAAGAAATCTTATCACAATAACTATTACTAAATTATATCCACATTCTATTCTGTCGTTATCTGTGTTTTACAGGCATTAAGAAGGTCGAGTTGAAACTCATTTTCAAAGCTTAATTTAATTTATTGCTTGCTTATTTGAATAAGTTGACGGATGTTATTAAAATCTTTTGTGGAACACTGGACTCTTCCAACAGTGATTTTAAGAACATAGAATAAATATGTGGCACAGTATGATACCTACTCAGTGAATCAAGTAAGCAAACATGGCGTCAATAACTAAAGTTGGAGCCACTTCACTTATTTTGAAAAAAACTACCATTTCCTTTCCTTTATGAAACTGACTTCTTGCCTGAGGAAAAAGAGCTGCCAGAGAAGCAAGCAGAGTTACCAAATTTTCAAGTTCCTGTTTATTACTTCAATCGTTTTTGTTGGTGGTTGTGATGGAGTAGCTATTCATCAGTGACACTGATATTAATATCAACACTGTTATTGATATAATGATATTAAAGGCAATATCACAATAATGATGGCAGTGATGATTGTGGTGGGGCTGGTTGGATTACAATAATAATAATTGTTTCTATTTTAGATATAAACTAGTAATTGTGAGTGAAGAATTCATTGGACCTAGTACTAAGTCAACTGCACATTTTTATCAGAGTTTTGAACATAACATTCGCAATTATTTTTCAAAATTTCACTACAATATATTGTATTACTTGTATAATGTATATAACATTTAGAATGTATATACAAATGTAGAAAGGTAGCAGACATAAGTCTTGTATGAAAGACACTTCTCAAAGAGATTTGTTTTAAAAAATGCAGAACTTTTTCATCATGTTGCTGGCAGATTATCAGTCACCAGTGTTTCAACCTGAATTGGTCTCTTCAGTGACAAACACTCTCAGTCTCAGCTAAGTCAAAATTGTATTATAATTCAATGAACATTTGAAGGAGGAAAGCAAGCCAATCATGGATAGGACTTAACACCAGAATTTTAATAAATTCCCAGTATAACTCTAGATTCAGTTACTGAGATGATAAAACTCTGCAATACACTAACTTCCTATCCATGGAAGAAAAGTTATGCTCAACATATTTGTAAAAACTGAGAAACTTGCTAGCAGAAATAATACTGACATGTGACGAGAAAAATAAAAATAAAATATAAATTAAAACAGAATAAACTTTAAGATATAAAATTAAAACAAAAGAAACTTTCCAGCAGAACAAATACTTGTTACATTTTAAACTCGTTAGTTAAAATTATTTTATAGTTTGGAAACCACAAAACCTTCTGGTACAAAATTAGATGAAATGTGATAGAATAGTTTATAAATTATTCAATTTCATTTTAATAGGATTATCACAGAATTTAAGCTTGAATATGGCTTCTGCATTTTATTTATTTTAGTGTGTTTAGTTTTAATCATTTGATTTATAAAACAATCAGTTAAAGTAGGAAGAAAAAATAGCAATAGTAAACAGTCTTACAGTCTGCAGTGTCAGAGATTTTAAGAAACTACAGACTTTCTACTAAATTATCCAGTACAAAGCTAGACAGAGACCAATTACCAGACAGTGTGACATTTAAAACCATTATCGTCAATGATGGTGGACCTTTATGTTTCTTTGCATATATTTTTGGAATGTCTGTGTATACATACGACTGAATGATTTCTTAATCATTTCTAGAGCATGTTTGATAGAAGAAACTAAGAAACTAAGTGATGTGAATGATTATAGATAAACGTTATCTTAGAAATCATCGTCCTTGCATGAACCACAACCACCACCAACAACAACAACAACAATGCTGCTGCCACCACCACCATTGCTACCACCTTCCATTAGTTCCATGCCGATCATCATCACCATCAATGTCTGAACATTTATTTTAAATGTCAGCATAAATCAGACACAGCTCTTTGATTTATGTGCCACCATCTATTGTAAATTCTCTTCAGTTAATTTGCTCATCTTATCCACTCTTGTTCCCAGTCAACATTCTCTTGCCTCAAACTGCATAATCATGAAATCCATTCTCACCATTTATTTTCAATGCATTCCCACATCACTTTAGTTCTATTAAATATCTACTAGGCTCCCATAAGGCCCTTGGGAACCAATGCTTAGATCCAGTTTTGTGACTAAAAGTAAAGAACAGTTGAATCGCTCTGTGGAGAGGTCACCAGTAGATTGCAGATGATATCTCCTGGTGATTTGGTACCAATCTCCAACAGCTAAGTGAACTGAGACAATATAAAAGAAAGTGTTCATCATCATAATCATCATCATCATCATCATCATCATCATCATCATCATCATCATCATCATCATCATCGGCTTCATCATGATCATCGTCATCATCATCATCATGCTGGCATGGGTTGGACGGTTTGACTGAGGACTGGCAAGCCAGGAGGCTGCGCCAGGCTCCAATCTGTTCTGGCAAGTTTTCTACAGCTGGATGCCCTTCCTAACACCAACCACTCTGAGAATGTAGTGGGTGCTTTTTACGTGCCACCGGCACGGGAGCCAGTCAGGCGGCACTGGCATTAACCATGCTCAAATGGTGCTTTTTATGTGCCACCAGTATGGGAGCCAGCCAGTCAAGCGGCACCTAGAAATATATTGAAAAAGCAGCAGCAGATTTCATTGAAGGCATATAAGCAGTTGACATTCCAGAATTTTATCCACAAAACTAGTTTGACTTTATTTTCAATTATGTATATATGCAGGCATGGCTATGTAATTCACTTTCCAATCTTTTAATTTTGGGTTCAGTCCCACTGTATGGCACCTTCTTCTACTATAGTCCTGGGTTGATCAAAGCCTTGTAAGTAGAGGCATGTAGCATAGTGGTTAAGGTGTCGAACTTGTAATCATAAGATTGTGGTTTCAAATCCTAGACTGGATGATACATTGTGTTCTTGAGCAAAACACTTCATTTCACATTGCCTCAGTTACTCAGCTGACAAAATGAAAGAAGCCCATCATATATATATACATGTATATGTGTGTTTGTGTGTGTGTGTGTTTGCCTTTGTACCCCACCCCCATCGATTGACAACCGATGTTGGTGTGGTTACACTCCTGTAACTTAGCGGTTTGGCAAAAGTGACTGATAGAATAAGTACTAGGCTTACAAAGAATAACTCATGGTGTTCGATTTGTTTGACTAAAGGCAGTGCTCCAGCATGGCCACAGTCAAATGGCTGTAACAAGTAAAAGAATAAAAAAACAAGAACACTCAGAGAGCACAAACCTCCGCCAAGGCAACACCAGTGTCCTCTCAACGATTAGCCGGAGATGATTTTTAAAATGAGAATATTTGAAATAAACTCGACTGCTCTCATAAACAAGAATACTAAAAACGAACCCAACCACTCTCAAAAATTAAGTAAAAAATACAGGAAAAATAATCCAGAATCCTTGTCCAGCACCAGATCAATTTCAGAATTTAATCGGTTCATGCCAGTCACAAGGCCAAATATTCCTGAAAGTTTCATCCAAATCTACCCAGCAGTTCTTGAGATATCTTGTCTACAGACAAACAAACACTACTGAAAACAATACCTCCGCCTTCGCTAAGGAGGAGCTAATAAAAGAATCTCAAGAGGAATCATGTCCAGACATTCAATTAATGGTCAGTTGAATATAATGTTGAATAATAATCAACATACAATGGATTTGATACTTTAACTTTCTCACACACTCACTTTATTACTTGTTTTTCATAGCGACGTCATGAGTTCAGCAAATCTAGAACAGTGAAGAGGGCCAAGAAATTAGAAAGTTGGATTAAAATACTCACATACTTGCTATATGTAAATGTATAAAGGGTGTATATGTGGTGTGTGTGTGTGTGTGTGCGTGTGTGTGTGGGTATGCATATATGTGTGAGAGTGTGTGTATGTGAGTATGTATGTGTGTGTGTGCATATGTGAGTGTGTGTGTGAGTATGTATATATGTATGTGTGTGTTTGTGAGTGTGTGTGTGCATGTTTGCGAGTATGTGTGTGTGTGTTTGTATGGGCATGTGTGAATATGTGTGCATGTGTGTGTGTATGTGTGTGTGTGTGTGTGTGAGAGAGAGAGAGAGAGAGAGAGTAATCCACAGATGAGATCCAGAGA
>NC_068983.1:38847430-38851600 GCF_001194135.2 Octopus bimaculoides | reverse complement strand
AATCTTTTATTTTTATTGTTTTACTTGTTTCAGTCATTAGACTGCACCCATACTGGAGCACTACTTTGAAAAATTTTAGTTGAATGAATTGACCCTAATACTTATTTTATTGTTCTCTTTTGCTCAACTGCTAAGTTACAGGAATGTAAATATGCCAGCATGGATCTTCAAGCAGTGATGAGAGGTCAAACACAGGCACAAAGACACACACACACACACACACACACACACACAAATGCTAACGTGTACATAGGCATGCTCACACATATATGCACACATATATGTCAAAGTCAAGTAATTTTCCTGTAACTTCCACTGATAAAGCATTAGTCAGCTCGAGGCAATGTTAGAAACAATTGAGCAAGAGTGGCGAACAGTGAGGGATTAAATCTCTTTACCATGAAGTTGGAAAATAGGTGCAGACCAAAGCTTTGAGAGTGGGTTTAGTAGATGGAAACTGAAAGAAGCCCATCATGAGTATGTATGTGTGTGTGTGTGTGTGTGTGTGTGTGTGTAAGTATGTATACACACACACACATATATGTATATATTTACATATGTGTGTGTGTGTTTGTCCCCTATCACTGCTTGAGAGTAATGGTTTGTTTACATCCCCTTTAACTTAGCAGTTTGCCAAAAGGAAACCTATATAATAAATACCAGGCTTCAAAAAATAAATGCTGGAGTCAATTCATTTGAATGGGACCCTTCAAGGTAGTGCCCCAGCATGGCCACAGTCTAATGACTGAAACAGGTAAAAGATAAAAGCTAATCAGAGATCCATTTCTGTGCCTATGACCTACCTAAATTACATGATTGATATTCTGTAAGGGAACACTGTAATACAGTGTAAGTGATTCTGTAAGAGAATACAATGCTATGACATGTATATCTTTCACAAATTATAACAACATTGCAAATGTAAACAAGTAAATTGGAATGGCTTCAATCAGGAAATGAAACGAACAGCTACTCTAATACTACATTTAAGGAATATCTGATTTGACAGTAAGATCACAGAGGTGAGTGTCTCCCTAATTGAAAACATAGAAGTAAATTTAATTTCCTTGGTTTAACACCACCACCTGGCTCTTGAGTGTTTTTAGTGTAGTCTACTCAGATGTAAACATTCAGGTAAGGTTTCCAGTCTGGGGATAACTTCCTCACTTCCCTGCCCAGCAGTCTTGGAGGCCCTAAAAGAAGTCATGTGTTTCCTCCTTGGATTAAACCATAAAAAAGTCAATAAAGTTCATACACACACAATGAGATTCATTCAGTTTCCATCTACCAAATCTACTCACAAAGCTTTAGAAGAAGACACTTGCTGGAGATGCAATGCAGTGGGACTGAACCAAAAGCCATGTGGTTGGATAGCAAGCTTCTTGACCACAAAGCCATGCTTGCACCTACACACACACATATATCTGTACATAGAGGTACATGCCTCTTTGAGACTCCTCAGACCATGTCAAACCATTCGACCTATGCTAGCATGGAAAACGGACATTAAAAGATAATGATGATGATGCCAACAACAATGACTACAGTAAAAGTCACTTGTCCAAGGTGCCATGAGGCAGGATCAAACCTGAAACCACATATTGGCAAATCACACTTCTTAACCACAAGGCAACACTAATAATGTACAAAATGCATTTTAAAAATAGTGTGATCAAGGCTAATAGGTCAGATATTGTTATCTAACCTCAAAGTTCAACATTTTATCTAAAGGGCCTATATATGTTAGTAATGCTAAGTATGCTAAAAACTCAGAAGGAAAAACTTTTTTTAATTAAATGATCTGCTACTACTACTACTATTCTTATTATTCCTCCATACATTGGTATTTACTCTGCACAGCAGATGTCAGCTGCTCATATGTGAAGCCCTCCCCAAACCATCACTTTTGTTTTTCTTATTGTTAATGTTTATCATCAACCAATTTCTTTATGTACTTCCTTATCACATTAGAACATCTTTGCATCAGTTTTCCTTCCTTTTTAAAATAAAAATCTTAAAATTTTATTCAATGAGAAATCTTCCTTAAAAATAGGGGCATTATTATTTGTTTTTTGTCATTTTACAAATTCTTAAATAACTAAAACATTTTAAAAATTTTGCTATTATTAATATTATTACTTTTTATTATTTATATTTTTCATCACAAATTCAAAAATGTTTAACAAAATTCTCACAAGTGAAAAATATCAGCCACAATATAACTCATTCTGCTTCAAGTCTAGTGATATCCTTTTTTCTTTATTTTGTTTCTTTCTCTGTTGCACACTAGTAAAGGAACTGTTAGAGTTTTCATTATAATTTGTCTCCACCCATATTTCAGCAATTAACAACACACAACATCATCATTATCCTCATTCTAATTTAACATTCATCTTCCATGCTGGCATGGGTTGGCTAGCTTAGCAGGATCTGATGAGTTGCAAGACTGCATTGTGCTCCAATGCCTGCTTTAGCATGGTTTCTATATTTAGCAAAGAACTTTCACATGCAAGTGCTACCAGTTAAAAGCTTCACATACCAGAAGCCAGCAAGTGTATGGAGTCACCAGGAAAGAATGCGCGCTGTTTCGGGGCTTACCTCTCAACGGCATCATTATGCTGATATGAGGCCTCACTTGCTAGATCAACTGGTTATCAAATAAAGCTCAATATTCTTCTAGCCATTGCTCATCATCTCTTTTTAACTAAATCCAGTGGTTTGCCTCTTCCACAGTGGTTTGGATATCGTTCACTTTATGATGAGTTAGGTCAAACAATAACAACAGTCACCTCACACTGTGTCCAACAAATCTTCTACATCCGACTTCGACTAGAAAATGCTCCGCTTTCCAGCCTGCGTCTTTACATTCCTCAAGGAGGTTTACATAATGGTTTATCTTTTGAGCCCAAGCGATGTCCATGTTATCTTCATGAGGAACCGTTAACTCAACTAGATTCACCACTTGTTTTTTTTTCACACCACATTATAATATCCGATTTTTTCGCAACTGGGATGGGAAAGAATCTTGCAACCACCTGACAATAATCACTCCACTTTTCATCTCTCACAGGAAGTTTCTTCTTCTTCTTCTTATAATGGATCTGCTGTCCTGAGCACATGAAGGTAATGAAATCTCTGGTTGGTTCTTTCATTGTTTCTTTTTTCTACTGCTGATGAAAGCGATTTAGTTCTTTATAATATTGAAGATAACCTTCAGTACCAGGTTGTGTCTCCATGTATATCTATTCGATGTTAATGAACAGATGGAAAGAATATGTTTCAGTGTTCCGACCTTTCTGCATTTGCATATATCATTCTCTGAAACATTCTATCTTACTAGATTTGTAGGCGATACCGCCCACTTTGAGAACCACTGGTTTATACCAATAATGCCTTTGAGAAAGACAAGGTATTTATCAGTTAAGGCAATGTTGTGTCATACTGGTTTCTTCATACAGGGAGGGTTCTGGAGGTAGAGTCCTCAGGGACTGCTTCTCCATAGGGTCCTATCAGGAATCAACCTTTATTACACTTTCCTGCTGGATTCAAAACTGTGACCAACTCAGATTTTGGATATTATCCAACCATTTTATTTTCAGTTCAAATACAAGTCTCACTCCAGTTATTTAGAATTGAAGAATCTTGTAATCCTTTCCAGTGACATTCAAACCAGATGTCTATAGTACCAGAGCTATGTAGGGAAAAGTGAAGCTGTGACAATCATACATCCTCAAAAAGCATTAGAAGTGTGAAAGAAATGAAATAGTTTCAACCAGGAATTGAAATTGCATCACATATTTGATTCATTGCCATTTCCTCACTGAGGGCTGAGCTTCATCTCATGATTCTAGAGTAGATTAGGCTGGAGTCATTTTCCTCATTGCCTTCTCCAGGCCTACAGAAACAACTGCACTCAGCACTGTATGTTAATTCATTTATTCCTTTATTTGCTACAGTCATTTGACTGCAGCCATGCTGGAGCAGTGCCTTTTAGGCGAACAAATCGACCCCAGGACGTATTCTTAGTAAGCCTAGTACTTATTCTATCAGCCTTTTTTGCCGAACCGCTAGGTTATGGGGGACGTAAACACACTAGCATCCAGTTGTCAAGTGATGGTGGTGGTGGTGGGGGGGTGCAGGGAAACACAGGCACACAAACACACACACACA
>NC_068983.1:38834499-38844499 GCF_001194135.2 Octopus bimaculoides | reverse complement strand
ATTCATTTTCACCTACCTTACACCCCTTTCTAACTTTAATGGAATAGTTCCGTTCTTACAACAGATCCCTTCAGTTATACACCTTATATGATAGAGTAGGTAAAGACTACGCCAAATCAGCTACCACATATATGAAACTAGTTTTTTCTCAACAATCACAAACCTACATAAGCTTGTTATTGTCTGTTCAGGTAGAAGCTTCTAGAGCAATGATATTGATGCAGATGATGTTTATATTTATGTATTCTTTTGCAGAGTTTTTTTTAATTCTTTTACTTTGTTTCAGAAATTGGACAATGGCTATACTGGGACACCACCTTGAAGAGTTTAGCCAACCAAATCAACCCCCAGCATTTATTCTTTATAAGTCTGGTACTTATTTTATCATTCCCCTTTGCCAAACAACTAAGTTAAGGAGATACACACATACACACACACACACACACACACACATCATCATCATCATCCTCATTTAACATCGGTCTTCCAGGCTGGCATGGATTGGATGGTTTGACAAGGGCTGGTAAACCTGGGGACTGTTCCAAGCTCCATTGTTTGATTTGACATACAGCTGGATGCTCTTCCTAATGCCAACCACTTTACAGAGTGGACTGGGTGCTTTTTACATGGCACCAGCACCAGCAAGTAACTTGCAAGACAAAGGTCCCTCAACTGAGAACAGGAGTAGCATTGAGGGAGGTGGCTTTGTGCCAGCTGATGAGAAGTTAAACTATGATAGAGGGACAGTCCGCCGAGGTTGACTTTGCCCTTCATCCTTTTGGGGTTGATAAATTAAGTACCAGTTTCACACCGGGGTTGATGTAATCAACTTAACCCCTTCGTCTGTCCCCTCTATGTTTAGCCCCTTGTGAGCAATAAAGAAATAAGAAACATGTGTTTTGTTGTAGAGGAGATATATGGTTATCCCAGGTGGAAGGAGAAAGAGAGCAAAAGTAAATTCTGTATGTTCTGAAAATCTAACTTTCCCAAATAAAGTGCACTTCATATTCAGGGTTCTGATGAAGTTATAGAATGTTATCCAGATACTTAACTAAGAGTCCACCACATCTTATGGCAGAAACAACTGTAAGCTACTGAAAGTTCATTACATAACATTTGCTTTTTCTGGTGTCATCTCTTTCTTTTATATATATATATATATATATATATATATATATATGATGATGATGATAGTAGGAAAATACTAGCTAAATCAAGAGAAAAGTCAGTAAAAATAATCGTATTTTTGGGTTTAAAGTTCTATTACCACAGCTACTCCTACCACCACCACTAACAACAACAACAACAACAACAATAAAGGAGATGAATAGGATGATGACGATAGCTGAAATGTAAAAATCCCTGGCCAGGGTCAAAATACAGGTCTCTTGACATGTTCGACAAACCGTGACACCTAAACCAAACACCAATCAACTTAAGTAATTTAGTAAAGCCACACACTGATTGGGCAGAGTACAGTTAGCAAAAATTAACTTTCTGCAAGTATGTCATGGAAGGATTTGAAATTAGAATGTAAAGAACTAGAACAAATACCACAAAGTATCTGATCCAGCAGTCTACTTACAACTATCACATAACATCAAAGGTAAGGAGACACAAGCAAAAACATACTCACACACATGCACATGCATATGATGAACTTCTTTCAGTTTCCATCTATCAAGTTCACTTAGAAGGCTTTGGTCAGCTTGGAGTTATTGTTAAAGACACTTAACCAAGATGCTACACAATGGAATGAGATCCAAAACCATCTATTTGGGATGCAAGCTTCCAAACCACACAGCTAACACCTAACAATACCCAGGCAAAGAGAAATTCACCAGGGGAACAGAATATTGAATTACAAGTTCAGGGTTCAAGAGATCACATCCATTGCAAATGTTTCATGTTGAATTTGAGCAAAATCACTTTATTGTACATGTCTCTGTTCATCATCACCACCACCACCACCACCATTATCATCATTATTTAATGTCGGCTTTCCATGCTGACATGGGTTGGACAGTTCGACAGGAGCTGGCATGCCAGAAACCGTTCCAGGTTCCATTGTCTATTTTGGTATGGTTTCTACAGCTGGATGCCCTTCCTAATGCCAACCACTTTACAGGGTGTACTGGGTGGTTTATACATGGCACCATTACTGGTGCTTTTTATGTGGTACCATCACCAGTACTTTTTACAAGGTACCATCACCAGTGCTTTCTATGTGGCACCAATACTAGTGCTTTCGGAAATATGTACCAAGATAACTGGGAAAGTTTCCTCTAAAAGACTGACATCCTATTCAAGGAAGGATTTTTTTTTTTTCCTGTGACCTATTTTGTGAAAGGATTATCTTAAAATAACACGTAAAGAAATATAGAACTGCATAATGCTAAACAGTTTAAATGATTACAGGAAAAAGGGAAGTATCAGTACTTTTTGTATAATACTTTCTCAGATGTTGATATTAAGGCTGAAATGCAGATCAATATTAAGGCGGTGATATAGAAGGAGTTCCAGGTGCCTGCAATTTAGGGTGAGGGTGGGAATCAGTATAAGATCAGTGAGGCAAGAAGTAGTAGTGGCAATGAAAGGAAGAGGAGTGGATGTAGGAGCAAAGAGTACACAGTTGGAAAAGTGCAGAAAAGCAGAAACAGTAGTAGTAGTAGTAGTAGTAGTAGTAAAGTGGTACAGTGCGTCAACGAGTGATTGTAGTATGTTGACAACTTTTTTCGATTCAATCTAAAATAGACATTATATGTAGCAGCCATGCAGCTCTGTATACAAGAGCAATATTCTAATGTGTGAAGGTGACGAGCTGGCGAGCTGGCAGTATCGTTAGCGTACCGGGCGAAATACTAAGCAGTATTTCGTCTGTCTTTACGTTCTAAGTTCAAATTCTGCCGAGGTCAACTTTGCCTTTCATCCTTTCGGGGTTAATAAATTGAGTATCAGCTGTGTACTGAGGTCGATCTAATCGACTGGACCCCCACCCTGACCCCGACCCCAAAAATTTTCGAACCTTGTGCCTAGAGTAGAAAAGAATATATTCTAATGTGTGTTGGTGGTGGAGTGTATTTGAGATTTGAAGAGAGTTAGAAACTATACAAAGATGAGTTTAAAGTGAAGGCCCTTACCACCATCATTTGTTATAATATTTACTAACAGTATTACTCCCTTTAGTGATGCTACACATTAAGTTTTTTATATATATATTTTTTTTGATTGTCAAAGCTGATTTCAAACCAAAGATCCAAAGCAAAGAAGATACATAACAACAATTTCTAGGATTGATGAAATCCACTGTGCAAAGGTAATTACAAATAATACTTTCATTAATACTTAATTATAGTTCACAAATACTAGCCCAGCTCCTCATCCAACTACATTTGAAAAACCTTGAAGCTGGTTAAACAGAAAAGTCTGCCTCTAGTGGTATCTAACAATTTATAAGCCTAGAAGCGCCACCAATATTTTACTCAAAACAAAACACCGTATGTAATAATGAACCCACTTAGCTTGTTTCTTTTGGTGTTTATTTTTTTAATTACATTTTAAAGTAAAAGAGAACATGTAAATTTGCAGGCAAGTTATTGAGTCCATGTCAAGTTGCCGAGTCAACATCAGTTTACAAACATTCATAATATTGAATGGATTTCTAACAAGACTGTGATAATTTAATTAGTTTTTAGACACTCCCCAGAGGTATAAATCTTGCTTGATAAAAAACAACCCAATTAGAACACACACCATTTTCCAAAAGTAACAAAGCATTAACAACAAAAATAGTTAATGACAAATAAGATTATATCTATATCTACATATCTATATAACTATGTATGTATGTATGTATGTATGTGTGTCTATCTATGAATGTAGATATACAAAGACATTACAGAAGTAAATAGACACCCCATGAAACATTGTTTTATGTTTATTCTAATTTGTAATGGTTTATATTTTTTATTAATTGACATTTTTATGTTTCAGGTTCTCTATGTTAATCATGCTGTTTAATCATGCCATGTACAAAAGAAGCCTTGGAACTGTCTGTATTTCAAAGAGGTCATATTGTGGGTCATTCTAAAGGTGGACATAAGCAGAGTAAAATTGCAGGAAACCTTGGGATCCCACTTTCTACAATTAATAGAGTGATTGTGCAATTCACCTGAGAGGGGAAGGAGTCTATATCGCCTCACCCAGATCAACCAGGGCCCTCTGACAGGACCTATCACTTTATTAAGAGTAATGACAGCTCTAGGTTAGATCTAAAATTTTATAGGAGACCACAAGACCCTTGCAGATGAGATCATGGATAGCCTTCTAAGATGACAACAACCAATTGAGGGCCATTATTAAGTGGATGTAAAACAACTTGAAAGATTGCTGAAGAACAAAGTGGACTATTCAATAATTGTTTGACATTTGCAGAAAACTGAGAAGTTCAAAAAACTTTCCCAATAAAGGAATGAAAATTTAAATAAAACTACATTTGTGAAAAGTCTGCTTTGCACTTCTTTAGTACAACAAAAACGATCCATTTCATGAACGCGTTAAAACTTCAGATGAAAAGTAAGTTCTATACATATACACATATAGGTTGACCGAGTTCTGCAAGGTGGTTGGACTGATGTGAAGCACTAAAACATTTTCCCCGTCTGACTGGCTCCCGTGCTGCTAGCACACAATAAGCACCATTCATACGTGGGTCATCACCAGTGCTGCCTGACTAGATCCCCATGCCGGTGGCACGTAAAAAGCACCATCTGAACATGGTCGATGCCAGCCCCTCCCCTTTTCCCACCCCAACTGGCTCCTGTGATGGTGGCACGTAAAAAGCACCACCCAAATGTGGCCAATGCTAGTGCCACCTGACTGGCTCCTATGCTGGTGGCACGTAAAAAGCATCATTCAAGCATGGTCAATGCCAGTACCACCTGACTGACCCTCATGCTGGTGGCACGTAAAAAGCACCCACTACACTTTCGGAGTGGTTGGTGTTAGGAAGGGCATCCAACTGTAGAAACATTGCCAGATCAGATTGGAGACTGGTGCAGCCTCCTGGCTTGCCAGCCCCCAGTTAAACTGTCCAACCCATGCCAACACGGAAAAACAGACATTAAACGATGATGATGATGAATTGCATCAACAAAAATTTACGGTTATTGTTTATTGGTTGATAAGTGGAATCAAGCACTGGTATGCCATGAATCCTGACATAAACCATCAGAGTTTGGGAAGTATTGACAAGAATTTGACAAAATGCAAGCAAAAACTGCCATGTTTATAACAAGCAATCAATTCCTCCCCATAACAATGCCAGTCATATGGCTGAGTGCATGACAAATTCTCTCGTGATGGTGCCATACCAAAATGTGCCTAGCACACTCTATAAATTGGTTGGTTTAGAAAAGACATCCAGCCCTAGAAACCATGCTAAAGATGGAACGTATCAAATGTAGTCCTTCAACATGTCTTGAAGGGAAATAGTTTCAAATAAGAAACTATGAATTGACCAGACTGTGATGATGTGATTGAGTTGTGCCAGCATGGGAATTGGACATAAATTGGGGATTAAACATATATACTTGTGTGTGTGTGTGTGTGTGTGCGCGCGCATGTGTGTGTGTGTGTGTGTGTGTGTGTGTGTGCATGTGTGTGTACCCATACACGTACACATGTGCACACAAAAGTATACACATGAATATATGTATATATATAGATCAGATTGGAGCCTGGTGCAGCCATCTGGTTCGCCAGTCCTCAGTTAAATCATCCAACCCATGCTAGCATGGAAGGCGGACGTTAAACAATGATGATGATGAATATATACATATGCATAGATAGATAGATAGATAGATACATACATACATAGACAGACAGATGGATAGATAGATACATAAAGAGACAGACAGACAGACAGACAGACAAATAGCTATAGTAAGAAGAGAGAAAGACGGGATTTAAAAATCCAGGCAGATATCAATAAAGTACTCAGTTTGAAACGAATTTAGTTAACTACATCCAATAACCAGACACCAATAAATGCCAGTAGAATAAACATCCAGTGTAATTCCTCATGTATGACAAATAGATTCAAATATCATTTAGAAGAAATTGGAGAAATTCTGAGTATTACACAACAAAAATACCTATGAAGAAAATCACATCTGTAACTATAGAATTCACCTTACAAAAAAAAAAAAAAAACCAACAACTGTTTCTGTTGTATTAATATATTAATATTTCGAAAATATCATTCAAATGAATATTTCGAAAATACGCGTTAACACATTTTCAAAGCAATCCAAAATTAATGGAATTATTATATATTTTACTTTATCTTTTTATACTCAGAAAGTTACAAAAGTGATCCAAGGGTCAAGAGTCTCATGCATGGCACTTACAAAGTCTGATAAATATGTAAAGTATATATATTCACGTATTGAGTAATATTTCTTCATTTTGCTCTACCAAACCTCACTTTCACTGGCTCCCTCACTTTCATTATTTACTGCTCCCCTTCTCATTTTTCTCTCTCCTCTCTATAAATACATGTATATATAATATGCATATACAGACATGCATGTATGCACACACACACACACACACACACACACACACACACACACACACACATGTATGTATTTATGAGCAACTTCGGAAAAAAATCCTTTAAAACCAAATATAGCCAACAAGGAATGATAATGCCAACAAAAATAGATATTTGTGAAAGCACATGAATGGCGCCAGAGTTTGAAATAGTGATATATTTCTCTTTTAGCTATCTTTATGTCTACATATTTATGTGTGTGCATGCATTTGCATTTAATATACATACATACACACACATATATGTGTGTGTTTGTGTGTGTGTGTGTGTGTGTGTGTGTATGTGTGTGTGCATGTGTGTATACATACACATATATATTTACATATATTTACACATGTATATTTACACACACATATATACATATATAAACATATATATATACACACACACACACACACATATACATATATGTGTGTGCATATATATATATATATATATATATATATATATATATATATATATATATATATATATATATATATATATATATATACATATACATACATACATATATTTATACACACACATACATACATGCATACATACATACATACATACACACACACACACACACGCACACACATATATATATATATATAATCTGTATATGTATATGTATATATACACATACATAAGCATGTATGTATACATGTGTGAGTGTGTGTTTGTGTAGCTATCAGACTATGTTTATAACTATATATGTGTATTATACAAGTCTTAAAGCAATTAATACAGTAATAAAGCATATTAAATTCTTGGCATTTCAGTTGGAGATAAAATATAAGAAGAGCAACAACACGTAAAAAAAGACAAGAAGTAAACAAATGAAATTTGCAATGTTACAATTGGAAGCTGGTTGGACAGGCTAACTTTAATGATTTTAGGGAATTAATGACACATTAAGAATGGAGATGCAGCAAAGTCTCCTAGGATATAAATTACCACCATCAGGAGACAGAGGTGAAGTGCAACTGTCTAAATGTGAGTATATTGCCTTCGGTTTGGCGGCGAGGATGAAGGCATAAAAACTAACCTGTTGATCATAGATTTTGTTATTCGTGTTTTAAGAATCTCATTATTTGTTTCTATTTTAGAGTCTGGGTCTTTTATTTATTTATTTGGCTTCTTAATGATTAAGTATATGATACGAGGAGTGGAAAAGGGAGAGAAAGAAAGAAAGAAAGAGAGAGGTTTTATTATTATTATGCTATTATGTATATGATAAGATAGTTATTAAAAGTTAATATCAGTTAAGTCATCGTGACACTCTGTGGTGTTGGTGAAGGCAATGGGGATAGCAGAGTTGGTAACATGCTCAACTAAATGCCTTGCAATAATCAGTTTTATACCGTAAATTCGAGGTTCAAATCCCACCAGAGTGGAACTTTATATTGTGTAGTAGCATCAATTCAATTGATTAACTGATGATAATCTTTTAGAAACATGGTGTTTGGGAATTTATACTTTGTTAAAATATGAATCACTGATCCTTTATTTAGTCATAAATTCAGTTACAATATCTGTCTATGTTTTTCAGATAATATGTTGATCCATGACCTTTGCTGAGAATCAAATTGATCACCCGAATCAGACTGAATAAAACATGGTTGTGGCTCTGACGATGAGTTCAGTTATTAGTGATTTTGTTATATGGGAGAGTCAGTCAGGTGATGAAGGCAGAACCAGTGAAAGCACACAGCTTAGTGGTTAGGGTATTCAGCTTCTGATCGTAAGATGTGAGTTCAATTCCAGGTGATGTGTTGTGTCCTTGAGCAAGACACTTTATTTCACATTGTTTCAGTCAAAATGAGTAGTATTTGTTGTTCAAAGGACCAGCTTTGTTACAATCTATGTCATGCTGAACCTCTCTGAACGTTAAGGTTATGCAAGTCTGTGGAGTGCTCAGCCACTTGCACGTTAATTCCACAAGCAGGTTGTTCCATTGAAATATCAATTGGAACCCTTGTTCAATAAAGAAAAGTACCAATTGAGCACTGAGGTCAAAGTAATTAACTTGCCCCTCCCCTGAGCTTGCTGATCTTGTGCCAAAATTTGAAACCAATAAATATACCTTGTGATAATTCTTCCAGTCCTTTGTGTTTTGAGTTCAAATTTTGCCATAGTTTACTTGGATGGTAGACTGTTTATCAGTTTAACACCTCCATTCAGCACCTTGGGTACTTTTAACAGAGTACACTCTGTTGTAAACATTTTGGATAGGTTTTCAATTTAACCCTTTAGCATTCCAGTTACTTTGTCCACATTGTTTTGAATTAATCATGCATTATCTCGTGGCTTTGAGATTTTAATGATGTGATAGTTATTTTTAGAATGATATTGTGGGGTAGGTGTGCAAGGCCAGATCTGGTCAGTTTGAACATAAAACAGATAGAATATTTGAGTGGGATGTGGCCAGTTTAAATGCTAAAGGGTTAAAGATAACTTCTTTCCTTCTGCTAGTCTTGAAAACCCTACAAAGAAGGGGCATGGCTATTATCTTCCCTCCTGACTATATGATAAAAATGAAAATATCTCCAAAAAACATGTTGGTATGATCTGATAAGTGTGAAACATTAGGTTCACAGTCAGATAGGAAAGCAGTAAAAGCGATTGGAGAAAAAAAAAAAGAAAAAAAAGGAAGCACCAGGAATACGGTATCAGACAATGAATGGAAGAGAAAAAGGTTTTCCATAATGAGTATATAATCTGAAATAATAATGATTACTGGTAAAGAAATGTTATCAGTGTAGTGGAAAATATATGGTGATCAGGTAGGCAGAGAAAGGTTTGAGATCAGATAGAACAGACCAGAGAGAGTTAAGCTGTCAATATAAGATTAGTCTTCTATTGTGGATGTGGCAGTAGTGGCGGTAGTAGGAGTGGTGTTGCTGATGCTGATAGGAGTTCCCCTGTATCCGCACACTGACAAAGAATGCACAATAGTTGAATCATACACTGCACGTATGAAACATGGAGATATAAATAGTCTAAATAATTCTTCTTATATCTTACTGCTTCACCAATAATATATAGGAATATATACTTTTAATTCCTGGATAGAGAACTGTCAGACTGTTTCTCTGTCACTCATTAATTTTAAGTGTGTGTGTGGGGTGTTTGCGTATGCATGTGTATGTGCATGCATGTATAAAGTGTGTGTGCATGCATGTATAAAGTGTGTGTGCATGCACATATGTGTGTATTTGCATACACGTGAGTATACTACAAAATAGTTCATAAAAGATAATGATAGTGATAGACGCTTACTAAGTGGAATGTGTATATAAGTGTGTATATGTGCATATATATATACCCTCCCCACCCAACACATATGCATAAAACACCCATGTATATATATATATATATATGCACGTGTGTGCATGT
>NC_068983.1:38832146-38834489 GCF_001194135.2 Octopus bimaculoides | reverse complement strand
ACATACAAACATACATATATATATATATATATATATATATATATATATATATATGCGTAGGCGGCTCAACAGATATTCAGATATAGATATACAATTCATCAAAATGAGTGTGTTTGTGTTTTGTCATGTAAACAGGTGATTTAGAAACAGACAAAAGAAAGTATGAGTAATGAACAAAGGAGAATGAACAGTTAGATCATATAATCAATGACAAGAGACCCACATAATACTATGATACATTTGCCTCTCATTGCTAAGCACACACCTACATATATATGCATTGTATGTATATGTGTGTGTGGATATATATATATATATATATATATATATATATATTATTTATTATATATATATATAAAATATATGCATGCATATATATGTGTGTATATGTGTATGTATGTATATCCATTTATTCCCAAAGCAACATGTATGGATTATTTTTACCTAGACACAACGCTGATTTGTATAAAACAGGATGTGTAAACAGTCGATGAACATGATTCCATGATAACAATGATACTTCCTTCACCTGGTTATAATGAGCGAACACCATCACCAGTCTTTCCTTAGCGCCAACAGACTAACACATCACTTGCCATTTATTTCAAGCTTCAAAATCCAGAGTTGGTTCCTGATACTTTAGATCACGGTGAATAGTGAAAGAATATTTTTGTCCTTCACTAAATCTATAATATTGACCAGGACCATCATAACAGCATTATAGGTCCCAGGGAAAATCAGTGCATTGGCTCGCTATAGTATTTATTGACAGCAAACATAATTGGGTCCCCTGAGCGGTGAGGCCCTCAGGCAACTGCCCAGTGTACCCATGCCTTAGGATGGCACAGATATTGATTACAGGATGTTGAAAAACACAGTTGATCTAGAAGGTTGTTGTGGTGGACGCCCTCAGGCAAGAATTGAGCTGGTCCACTACTAATAAATAGTGGACTGACACAGTCAGTAGGGTTGGTTGGTGAAGATACGCCGTTCGGACTAGTCCCCTAGAGACGACGATATACATTGTCATCATGGGACATATCAGTGGCAACGAGGGTTCAGACAGTATCGCCACCGGGACATATCAAAGGTCACAAAATCAGAAAACAGGAATTACCAAACAGCAAATTGTAGCATTTCTACAGCAAACTCCACAACCCTTCTAAAGATCCTCCCTTCACCAACCAACCCTACTGACTGTGTTAGTCCACTATTTATTAGTAGTGGACCAGCTCACTCCTTGCTCATACAGAAGGATCAAAGTTACCAGGGACTTGTACACAGTGAATGCTGTTAGAAAAGTAATGGCACTGCTTTTCCATATGGTCTTCAGCTTCATCATAACAAAAGAGGCTAAACTGAGTCTTGTCACTCGCTTTTAAGATCTGCTGTCCTAGGTCAAAGTGGATCCTAAGCACCTGGAGATGTCCACTTCATCAAGTCAGTCTCCTTTCAGCATATATAACGTGTTTATAGTATACACTCTTGTCTTGACATCATGTGATGGTTGTAAATGAGTGTCACCATCATACAAGTAATGACATTCATTTATACACACACACACACACACACACACACACATGACAGGCTTCTTTCAGTTTCTCTCCACCAAATCCATGGCCATGGAACAGAAACCAAGACCACATGATTGGAAAGCAAGCTTCTTAACCACACAGCCATACCTGTACCTGTTGCATATATTGTCTAAAACTGTGAACAATACAAAACAAACTCAACCAAGAAGAGATTGACGCTCCCAAAAGGCACTAAACTAGAATACTGTAACACCTGTAGTCTTCTACAGCTTACCATTCCACTAACTAATTAAAAGGTACAAATACTAAAGAAAAAAAAGGAAAAAAAAACTATTAAAAGTGAAAGGAAATATAGAAACATCTCAAATATTTTAATGCTGGCTAATTCCATTTTCTACCTTCACACAAATGAAACCTACTTTTTTTTTTTTTTTTTTTTGTCATTGCTGTAATTGTTGTTACTGAAGGTTGTTTGTTTTTGTTTGTTTTTTTTTGTTTTTTTTGAGGATTCATAAAGACATTGTAAAGATTCTCTGAGAACATCAAAATAGCGTAATAATCAATCATCCCAACTGTATAATATACATTGTAACATCACCCACAACATATCTTCACCCTTTTTGCCATTCTCTCCATCTCTCTACCAATCTATTTCACCATCAACTCTGGTCTCTCCCACTCTCTCTCGCCTCTAGCTCTCTCTCATATATATATATATATATACATATATATATATATACACATATATATACATATACATACACACATATATATATATCATTCCCACCTTCACTCTTCTTATATATGT
>NC_068983.1:38827969-38832033 GCF_001194135.2 Octopus bimaculoides | reverse complement strand
CACAGACAAAAATACAAACACATCTGTATACACATATCTGTCTGTGTGTGTGTGTGTGTGTGTGTGTGTGTGTGTGTGTGTGTGTGTGTGTGTGAGTGTGTGTAAGTGAGTGTGTGTGTATATATATATATATACACACACACACACAAACACAATCACACATATACATGCATGCAACTGTCTATAAAATACAGAATTACAATAGTTTATCTTCTTGGACAAAAAAAATTATATATGAAGAAAAATAAAGGAAAGAATGAAAAAGAAAATATTTGATGTAGAGAAGAAAAATTAAAAAATATCAATCCTGCCCACAAAAAAAAAATCTACTGGAATAGAATAAAACAATATAAAAAAGATTGTTAATGGAAGATTAATAAGATTTCGACCAAATGTTATAAAATATCTGATTCTTCCAAAATGTTTCGGTTTTCTAAAAGAGGTCATAGCTATAAATCATTGAATTATAAGAACCCACGTTGTTTGCAAATTAATTTTGATTTCTTATAAATGTAAAGTCCTTCAAAGAAAGCATAATATTGAAGAAAGAAAAAGATGAAGAGGTCACTAACATAATTATATATGTACATATGTACATATGTACATAAAGACATACATACACACATATTTGCAAGCATACATACATAGACACACACACACATATTACAGAGAGAGAGCGTGAGAGGAGGAGATGGATAGATAGATAGAGAGAGAGACAGACTGACAGGTCATAGAGATAGACAGATATACAGATAGACAGATATACAGATAGACAGACAGATATTAATCTTTGCTTTTATGTTTGCTTAACTGTAAAACAATTTTACATTAATCTGAAGGATTACTCTGTACTTTTGTAGTGTAAAAATTTATTATTCTTATACAAGAAAATTATAGACTGACTTTGAAGTTTTGGCCAGTTTAAGAATAATAGATAGATAGATAGATAGATAGATAGATAGATAGATAGATAGATAGATAGACAGATAGATAGATAAACAGATAGATGGATAAACAGATAGATAGGCAGAAAGACAGGCAGACAAAAACCTGGATGGACGTATAGGTAGATAAATAAATGAGATAAATAGATAGATAGGTAGGCAGGTAGGTAGGTAGGTGGAGAGCCTGATAGTATGAAATAAAGAATGCAATATTATATGGTTCTTTGTTTACACTTATTTATTCATAAATGTATATAAGTATACGTACGTCCATATGTATGTATGTATGTATGTATGTATACAAGTGCTAGCTAAGCCACGCAAACGTGACAAAAGTGTACTTAAAAATGATGACAATGACAAATGATGATGATGATGATGACGATGGTGATATAAAAATATCTTATATTATGTAGACACTGTAAGTGACAATTTGATGGAGAAAATAGAAACAAACTAATGTAAGGAACACACACACAACACACACACACACACACATATATATATATATATATATATATATTATATATATATATATATATATATATATGCATATATATACATAAATACACACATATGCACATAACTATAAGTACATACATACATACATACATACCTATATATATGATATATATGTATCATTGTGTAAGTATGAATATGTGTGAGAGTGTATGTGTACATGCTTATGTGCATCTGCATCTATTGTTTATATTGTGTTTCATTCCATCTTGCCACTGAGTGGTTTGTTAAATAAAGATCAATAATGTAATTAGTACCAGATTCAAATAAGTGCTAGACTTGATTTGATCACCTAGAATCCATCCATCTATCTATCTATCTATCTATCTATCTATCTATCTATCTATCTATCATCTCTCTCTCTCTCTCTCTCTCTCTCTCTCTCTCTCTCTCTCTCTCTCTCCCTTTCTGTATCGATATATATATACATATAATAGTATTATATTCACAACAATTGGTCATGAACAAAGAGGGGTGGGTTCAAGTCCAACGCATAAGAGAAAACCTACTTTTCTCTATCAAGAGCTTATATGTCCCATTATTAGACAATTTACATTAGTCAATGCACAGTGATCGCTTATAAGCTTTAAGCTTATAAAAATACTATTATTATTATTATTTACAGAATTGTAATAATCAACGCTGCTTAACAAAAACTACACACATACACACACAGATAAATAGATAGATATATAGATATATATATATATAAAATTCAATTTAATTAGAGGATATGTTAACCTCATGAAGGGATGGATGCATCCAAGGAATTACTGGTACAATAGCTAGTATTTTTGGGGAGTGAAATTCCCTTAAAACAACATGTTTAAGCATATAGTTTATATCCATTCAAAAGAAGAAAAGAAAATGAAGATTAGGAAGTTAATAATTGTTTATTATTAACAAATAAACTATTATTAACTTCCTAATCTCCATTTGCTTTTCTTCATTTAAAAAGTGCTCCAGCATGGCTTTGGTCATCATGGCTAAATAGAATTATAGAACATATGTAAAGAAAGTTTTCAATATATAAGAGTACATGAAATTGGCACAAGTGCATGGGAGACCTGCTTCTTCAAACTACATGTACAAGAATTTACATGGATGTAAACATTCTTATCCATTGTCATAGTAAAAAAACATATTCATATAATAGCGAATAAAACTGAAAGTATATAAGTGTGAGCATTCGATTAGATATAAGCATATATCAGTACATTCACACACACTCATATTCAAATATATATACATATATATACATATACATACACATACATGTATATGAAAGTATATATGTGTATATGCATGTGTATGTATACACATGCATACATACACACATATCTTTGTGTGTGTGTGTGTGTGTGTGTATATATATATATATATATATATATATATATATATATATGTGTATGTATATATATACATATATATATATATAATTATCATAATCTTCATCATCATCATCATTATCATCATCATTTAATAACGGTTCTTAAATGATGATATATAAATATATATATATATATATATATATATATATATATATATATATATATATATATATATATATATATATATATATATATATATATGCATATATACGTACATATACATTTAGACTGTTTATTTATCCATCCATCTCTCTCCCCCTCCCCCTCTCTCTCTTTATATACACATATATACATACATACATTCCCATACTCACAAACACATACATACATTCCTATACACACAAACACACACATATCATACATGTATTCACATACATAATGTGTGCATGTGTGTGGCGATATTAACACACCCAAACACAAATGCTACAATATATATATATTCACATGTGCGAATTTATCTTGATATTTCGTGTAAAGTAAATAAGACTCTGTTTCACCAGCTCTGATTCTAGTAAATACCAAATACCAAACAACAAGAATAACAATCACACAGCATGCTGTTAATATCCTGGAAGCATTTTAAGATGAAGCAGTCTAGCTATTATAACTAATATAATTCATGTAATAGGTTTACTTTAATAAAATGTAATCTTCATTGAAAGATTAATTCAAATTTTTCAAAGTCTCACACACAAATACATGTGTATTTATGTATGTATGTGTATGCATAATATATATTAATATGACTGCCACTGCCACGACCATCACTACTACCACCACCATCACCACCACCAACATTATCATCATCATCATCAGCAGCAGCAGCATCATCATCATCATCATACACACCCATCATCACCAGCAGTATCAATATCACCACCACCATCATCACCATCTCTACCACCACCAACACCAACACTACTACTACTACCACCGCCACCACCACCACCACCACCACCACCAACATCATCAATATCATCACCATCATCATCACACAACCCATCAAACACCAGCAGTATCAACATCACCACCACCATCATCATCACCATCTTTACCAACACTACAACCACCACCACCAGCCATTATCATTACCACGACCACCACCACTATCACCATAACACATCATCTCCACCACTACCACCATCATCATCACCACCAACAAAAACAAAACTGTAACCAAGGTTAGAAAACCATGCGTAAAAACCGTCAC
>NC_068983.1:38825142-38827400 GCF_001194135.2 Octopus bimaculoides | reverse complement strand
ATATATAATATGTATGTATCTATATACACAGATACCTACGAAGATCATAGGATAATCAGTTATTCCTTGGTCATCTCTATCCTTTCATACATGAATATATATATATGTCTTTTATCTTTTACTTGTTTCAGTAACTGGACTGCGACCATACTGGGGCACCATCTTGAAGAGGTTTTAGTCTACCCCCGTACTGAACCGCTAAGTTACAGAGATGTAAACAAACCAACATTGCTTGTCAAGCAGTGGTGGAAGACAAACAGTCACACACATACACACACACACACATATGATGAGCTTCTTTCAGTTTCCATTTACCAAATCCACTCACAAGGCTTTGGTCAGCCTAAGGCTATAGTAGAAGACGCTTGCCCACAGTACCAATAAATGCATATAAGTATGATAATCATCATTTTCATCATAATTAAAAATCTATTTTCCATGCTGGCATGGGTTGGACAGTTTAAGGATATGTCAATATCCAATGGGGCCAAGGCCTGTTTTGAGTTCCAACATCTGGATGGGCATGGTTTCTACAAATCAATGCCCTTCCTAATGACAACCATTTTACAAGGTGTGCTGGGTACTTTTTAAATCACACGCACAAACACACACACACACACAAAGATACACACGCACACATATCTTTACATATATGCATATAAACATGCATGAATCTAGGTATATATTGACACACGCATATATTTATCCATGAAATATATATATATATATATATATATATATATGCATATTTATTTATATATGCATGTATGTATGCATCAATATATTTATGCATTTTATATATCTATATCAATCTACCAATCTCTCTATCTATATTTACATACATATATATATATATATATATATACACATACACGCAGACACACACATGAATTTATATTTACATACACTATATAAACATAATATCAACATATAAATACAAATATATACATATATGCATACATACATCTCTGTATGTAAGTGTATGTATATGTGTGTGTGTGTGTGTGTGTGTATGTATGTATATGCATACATATATCATTACACACCAGAATATTGATATATATAAATATTTACACATACACATACATATATACATATGTATACACACACACACATATATGTAGGTATGTGTATATATATATATATATATATATGATGATGATATACACACATATATACACTCATATGTACACACACATTTTGTGTACATATATATTTACATACAAATATGTACATTTACTTTCAATAAATGCCTATACATATTTTCATTTTGTTCCTCACTGATTTGATATCATATCTCTCACTCTCTCTCTCTCTCTCTCTCTCTGCCTATCTATCTATCTATCTATCTATCTATCAATCTATCTATTTATGTATTTATATATCTTTATGTTTGTGTGTGTGTATACTTGTATGCGTGCTACATATATATACACACATACACACAGAGGAAGGGAAAGAAAGAGGGAGGGAAAGAGTGAGTGAGAGAAATAGAGAGTAAGAAAGTCTGAAAAGAGAGATAAAGAGCCAACTCCAATATATAGCTGGTATCTTATATATAGACCCTGGTAAGATAAAAATTGACACTGACATTGGTAGAATTTGAATTCAAAGAACAGAGATCCAGAACAATTACCACAAGGCATTCTATCTAATATTCCAATGACCATGCCAGTTCAATTAACTGCCTACACATATTTGTCTATATTTGTGTGAGCATGTGTATGTACATATATATACATATATCTAAATGTGAAACAAGGTGGAAAAAAATAGTACTCAAATACCGAAGATAGAGTAGTATGCTTTATTATCAAAACTGCTAAAACATAACAAAAATGTCACAAAAACTGTTACTCAGAGTTTCACATTCCCGTTCATTGGACAACCAAAACTGTCAAACAAACAGGAGCGTGAAACTCTGAATAACAGTTTTTTGTGATAATTTTACAGATTTAATAATAAAGCATACATACATACATACACACACACACACACATATGCATGTATGTAAATAGAGATAGAAAGATAGATAGATAGATAGATAGATAGATAGATAGATAGATAGATAGATAGATACATAGATAAAAAAATATAAACATTTACATCTATCTGTATGAGTCTGTTTTGTGTGGGCATGGAGCTGTATGTATATATTTGCTTGTTTATATATGTGCATACATATATAAATGTAAATATATATACATGTGTGTTTATATCTACACACACACACACACACACACACACACATACATATA
>NC_068983.1:38822996-38823455 GCF_001194135.2 Octopus bimaculoides | reverse complement strand
ATGATAGAAAATGCTTTAAAGGATAGAGAGAGAGAGAGAGAAAGAGGGAGAGGAAGAGAGAGAGATGGATGTTTCAAAGGTTAAGGGAGATAAGATTAGAACTGGAAAGCAGACTGTTGATGGGAAAAGAGAAGAGATAGGGAGAAGAGATAGATAGATAGATAGATAGATAGATAGATAGATAGATAGATAGATAGATAGATGGATGGATGGATGGATGGATAGGGAGAGAGAGAGGGGGAGAGAAAGAGGGGGAGAAGAGGGAAGGAGCGAAAAAAAACTGATGAATTTTAATGGATAGAGTCCTGAGAGACAAAAGGAAAAGCAGAGAAGGAAAGGTTGTGTGAAGATTTTGATGAAATGTGAGGTACAGAAATTATAGGGGAGAGAGAGGTGGGTAGATAGAGAGAGAGAGACAGAGAGAGAGAGAGGGAGATAGAGATAGAGAGAGAGAGAGAG
>NC_068983.1:38815608-38822253 GCF_001194135.2 Octopus bimaculoides | reverse complement strand
ATATATATATATATATATATATATATATATATTATGTATATGAAGATATATATATATATATCTTTCATGCATTCATATATATATATAGATACACACACGCATATACACGTGTGTGTGTGTGCAGCTGTATATTACACACACATGGATGCATGTATACATCATCATCATCATCATCATCCTGTGTACTCTAACATACTATTTATATACAATACATATGCACACGCACATACACACACAAAAGGGGATAGAGAGAAAGAGTGGGAGAGGGAAAGTGAGTGAGTGAGAGAGAGGGAGAGAGAGAGAGAGAGAGAAATATATATATACATAAAATTTATAACTCTCACACTAGAATGAAAAGTTTTTGCCAACACAGACAATCAGTAATTTCTACAGACATTTTCCATTTTATGTATACATATTATTTCTATGTGTCTGTGCGTTTGTTACGTATATGGGTATATGGTATACAGTCTGTATTATCATGAGTTCGTCATGGGTGGAAGGTTAGCGCCTATGACCTTTAAGACTTTTGCAGGATCTTCCACACTCATGAGATAGATGCATACATACACACACACACATACACACACACACACACACACACGAATGCACGTACGCACACACGCACACATGCATACATTCACACATTCATATAGATATGCATATGCGTTCATGTACATATATATGTGTGTGTGTGTGTGTATGTATATACATAATGTGTGTACATATATCTATATGCATGTGTGTGTGTGTGCATATATATATATATATGTGTGTATTTATATATAAATACATACATATATGTATATATATATATATATATATATACACACACACACACATAGTGGAGGCGCAATGGCCCAGTGGTTAGGGCAGCGGACTCGCGGTCATAGGATCGCGGTTTCGATTCCCAGACCGGGCATTGTGAGTGTTTATTGAGCTAAAACACCTAAAGCTCCACGAGGCTCCGACAGGGGATGGTGGCGAACCCTGCTGTATTCTTCCACCACAACTTTCTCTCACTCTTACTTCCTGTTTCTGTTGTGCCTGTAATTCAAAGGGTCAGCCTTGTTACACTGTGTCACACTGAATATCCCCGAGAACTACGTTAAGGGTTACACGTGTCTGTGGAATGCTCAGCCACTTGTACGTTAATTTCACGAGCGGGCTGTTCCGTTGATCGGATCAACTGGAACCGTCGACGCCGTAAGCGGCGGAGTGCCAACACACACACACATATATAGCTATGTACACGTGTAATATACATATATATATACTTGTGTGCGTTGTGTGTGTGTATGTGTGTGTGTGTGTTTCTATGTGTATACAGTATTATTGTATCAAACTTTGCTGAGATTGATTTTTGGAGTCAACAGAATAAGTTCTAGAAGTGTAATGGCATTGACGTCACTAAAGTGACTGGCCATGTGCTAAAATTTGAAGCCATTATTAGAAAATGTTGTTTGGAAATTGTTTAAAAGTACAACCATGATGTTTGATACTGCAAATATAATCCTTAATATAATTCTCCTTATTTTCTATCACTTCTCTCCCATCTGTTCATATGTTTTTGATGTCTGATTTGAAGTATTGGATTTTGAAATTAAATATTAAGTATTTAGTTCATTTTCTAAGGCTTCCTTACTACCCTTACTTTTACTGTCAAAATAGTTGTGTAAAGATCTAAATAAGTACAAGCATAGCTGTGTGGTTAAGAAGTGTGCTTTATGACCATGTGGTTTTCAGTTCAGCCCCACTGCACAGCACTTTAGGTATGTATCTTCTACTATAGCCTTGGCTAGGCTGACCAATTCCTTGTGAGTAAATTTGATAGATGGAATCTATCTATCTATCTATCTATCTATCTATCTATCTATCTATCTATCTATCTATCTATCTATCTATCTATCTGCCTACCTGCCTGCCTGCCTGCCTGCCTGCCTACCTGCATGCATGTATGTGTGTCTTTGTTTTTATGTTTGACCCCCACCACTGCTTGACGACCAATGCTGGTTTGTTTATGTCCCTGTAATTTGGTGGTTGGGCAAAAAGAGACTGACAGAATAAGTATTAGGCTTAAAAATAAGCACTGGGGTTGTTTCGTTCAGCTAAACCCTTCAAGGTGTTGCTCCAGTGAGGCCACAATCCAATGACTGAAACAAGTAAAAGATAAAAAAAAAAATGATAGAAGTGGAAGTCTGATGAAGCAAAGTCTGGAGAATATGGAGGATCAGAATATTTTTCCCATCCAAACAATCCCAGAACATTTTTAGTGGTTTGTGTCATGTGAAGCTGAGCATTATCTTGATGAAAGAGAACACCCTCAGTGATTTATTAAGGCAAGATATTTTCTAGCCAAAGGGATTTTCAAAAGGCAAAGTTGCTGATAGCAGATATCAAAAGTGATTGTTTGATGGAGCCCTAAAAGCTCATAATGAATAATTCCTTCTATATCCCACAAAACATCATCACCATCATCATTTAATATTTGGTTTCCATGCTGGCGTGGGTTGAATGATTTGGCTAGAGCTAGAAAGCTGGAGAACTGCATCAGGTTCCTGTCATCTGTTTTGGCTTGGTTTCTACAGCAGGATCTTTTTCCTAATACCAACCAGTCTACAGAATACTGCGTGCCTTTTATGTGGCACCTGTGCTAAATTTTCTTGGAGTGAAGTACCCCTCATGGATGTAGTACAGGTTTTTTGGTTTGGACTTAGCCACTGTCTGTGATACTTAATATCACTGTAAAGAATCTATTTCTCATCTGCAGCCATAATCTGGTTTAAAAAATTGTGCTTAGAGATTGTATATGTGAAGAGATTCCCAGCAGTCAAGACTTTATAGACAATTTGCAGCTGAAACAGCACGGGGAACCCATTTACAATACTTTGAAACATTTCCTAGCGTCTCCAAATGATTATGGATGGTCATAATGCTGATATTAAATTCAGAAAGCTCTCTCACTTGTCACAACAGGATTCTTTGTATTCTGTCATTCAATTTGGAAGGATGTCCTGATCTGGGTTCATCAAACAAATTGAAATTTTCACATTTGAATTTTTCAAGCCACCTTCTGTAAATTCTTTCATTCACTGCATTTTGCCTTTTGGACATTTTTGGTTGTTACACCTGCATTAAAAATCTCAGTAAAACATAATGCATAATGTGAGAAATATGCACTTAGCTTGGATTCACGATGGGTTCTTCATATATATAAAATGAATATTTTAAAATATTGTTGAAGCTCTCCAGAAATCCATCATGAAATGATTCCGCATCAGTGAATGCCACCAATATTAACAGTTTATAGAGAACAAAAAATTGTAACGAGTCTAAAATTGTAATTGGACAGAATTTTCTATACGGCCTGATTTATATACAAATAGATAGATAGGTAAGTAGTTAGATAAATAGATACTATGGATGTATGTTATATCTACATATACAGGTGTAGGTGTGGCTGTGTGGTAAGAAGTTTGCTTCCTGACCACATGGTTCCAGGTTCAGTCCCACTGCAGAGCACCTTGGGCAAGTGTCTTCTACTATAGCCTCGGGTCAACCAAAGCCTTGTCAATGGATTTGGTAGATGGAATCTGAAAGAAGTCCATCATATATATATGAAGGCACGTGGCTCAGTGGTTTGAGTGTCAGGCTCACAATCACACCTATACAATTATCTTTCTACCTAATTATTTGTATAATGTTGTCACCAGCGCTGGTGGTAGATTTGGAAGGGCAACTGAGAAGACTGGTGGTAGAATTTGGAAGAGTATGTGAGAGGAGGAACCTGAAAGTGAATGTAGCTAAGAGTAAGGTGATGAGATGTGCGAGAGATGGAATGGCAGGTAGGATGGATGTGAGTATAAATGGTGGGATGATAGAGGAGGTGAATGTTTTTAAGTATCTGGGGTCACCTGTGACAGCAGATGCAGGGATTTGGCTGAGGAAGTGGAATATAGAGTGAGGGAGGGGAGTAAGGTACTTGGAATTGTGAAAGGTATGCTGAGAGATAAAAGGTTGTGTATGAAAGTGAAAAGAGGTGTGTATGTGAGTGTGATTGTGCTGACAATGTTATTTGGTGCAGAAACGTGGGGGCTGAGAGAGGTAGAAAGGAGGCGACTAGATGTGATTCAGATGAGGAATGAGGACTTGCGAAGATGAGTAGGAATGAGAGAAAAACTAATAACCAAATTGGATAGACAAATGTTGAGGTGGTTTGGCCACATGGAGAGGATGGATGAGGAGTGGATGGTAAGGAAGGTGATGAAGGCTGAAGTAGTAGGCAGCAGAACAAGAAGCAGACCTCGGTTTGTGTAGATGGATGGAGTGAGGAAAGCTTTGGTGGTTAGAAGTGCTGGAGTGAGAGAGGCAAGAGAGTTTATAAATGATAGGAAAGCTTGGAGAGTGTTTGTAGATGGATGAGTGAATTTGATGATGCTCAAAGGGGTACAGAGCCAGCATGATGCAGTGGGGGTAAACCAGCATATGCTGTCAGGCCCCATTGCTGATATCGGGGGTTGCATGCTATGCCTTGATCCAAGCATAGGACGGAGCTCACCTCTTTGAGCTGGGAAATGAATGGAATGCCTGGTGTGTGTCTTGTTGAGGCTACCCCCTCCTAAAAAAATGGGAAATAGGCCTGGGTATATAAAAAAAGAAATATTTATATTTATGACAATGAGGGTTTCAATTGATCAGATCAATGGAACAGACTGCTCGTGAAATTAACATGCAAGTGGCTGAGTACTCCACTGACATGTGTACAATTAACGTAGTTCTCAGGGAGAGATTCAACAGAATGGAACAAGGGTCGACCTTTGAAATACAGGTACTACTCACTTTTGCCAGCCAAGTGGACTGGAATAATGTGAAGCAAAATGTCTTGCTCAAGGATACAACACACCACAGGGAATCGAACTCATGGCCATTATGATCATGAGCTGAATACTGTAACCACTAAGTCACATGCCCTCACAGTTATCTACATAACTGGCTGTATCATACACCATCTTTAGTTGCTGATGAGTTCCAGAGTGAAACAAAATATATTTGTTGCTCTGAGTTCTTTATTCTAAGTGGCTTGACCGTGTTCATTTGAACTAGTTCAACCCTAAGAATACATATTCATATGTGCGTGATCATTGCAGCTGGTACCTCACATCTAGTTATTCCAATTTCCTGATTCCAATAACCAGACTGGATACAAAGTATAATGCAAATCATTGTTTAGAATATATAAGCAAGAGTAGGGGGAATCAGTAGATAATTTGCTGGGAAGGAAAGAGAAGAAAAGAAAAGAGAAAAGAGAAGAAAAGAAAAGAGAAAAGAGAGAAAATCACATTTTCTAGCAGTCATCGAGGAGTCAGTTGAAGCAAGGTTATCGATGTTTATATGCCAGTCGACCTTTGGAATTAAGCCGACGGGTGATGTTAAGTTAATAAGTTTGTAAATTATGCGGTGAAATATTAAGATCCACTCCAGTCATAAGCATTTCAGCAAAATTTCAAAATGATGAGTATTAATGGTGTTTGCTTTCATATTAATGTATATCAGATACACCACAGAGATTATTGACAGAAGGGACATAAATGAAGTGCTATATGA
This sequence comes from Octopus bimaculoides, assembly GCF_001194135.2. NCBI lineage: Eukaryota > Metazoa > Mollusca > Cephalopoda > Octopoda > Octopodidae > Octopus > Octopus bimaculoides. The sequence goes on along the minus strand of NC_068983.1, from coordinate 38,816,649 downwards.
GATGGATCAAAATTATATTAATTAAGAACATGGCTATATATATAGGGGAAGGTGGTGAGCTGGTAGAATCACTAGCACAGCAGACAAAATGCATTCCTTCTAGATTCTTAATGTTCTGAGTTCAAACCAACCAAGATCAACTTTTCATTTCATGTACTGGGGTTGATGTAATTGATTTGCCCCTCCTCTGAAAACTGTAGGCCTTGAACCCTGCAATGGACTGGCTTCCTGCTCAAGGGGAATGTTGTAATCTCATTGACTTATGCAGCATGGGAACCAGGTAACCAGACTTATGAGTCCTAGGGCTTGAGAAAAATAAATAACGAAAATATTCAGGTGAGGTCTTACTCTGTCAGGGATTTGCAGGGTAATGATGAAGGTGGTAAATTGCACCCAGATGTTCACATCGATTATGCACTTCCCAGTGAACCAAGAGTACACTGTGTGAAAGCACACTACCACTTATAATACTGATCATTTTGAAATTGCGATAAAATGTGTATGGCTGGAGTGAATCTGAACACTTGGGTATTGGAAAATTAATTGCAGTTTTTGTTAAAAATCTGATGCTTATTTTGGAATAGATTTTTATTGAACCAATAACATTTTGTATCACATATGTCAGTCTACTGATTTAAGCTAATACTTCTGGTTTCCTGTTTATTCTTGCTTATTTTAAACTATCAAATTAAAGACAGAAAAATAGCAAATTCAAGTCATTTTATTATGTGAGTTTGAAATGGAACACAAAGCAGTAGAAATTGCTTGGAATATCATCAAACAGTGTTTAGTTAAGGGACTAACAATGAATGTACAACTAAACATCATCATCATTACCATTTAATGTTCATGTTCCATACTGGCATGGGTTAGATGGTTCAAAGACTGTATTGTGCTGCAGTGTCTGCTCTGGCATGATTTCTCCATCTGGATGCCTTTCCTAATGCCAACCACTAACAAATATATACTCATTACTAATTTTTCATCTCCAATCTCATTCAGTTCTATATTTAAGAGATGAGGAATTATGTACATTATTTA
>NC_068983.1:38814201-38815598 GCF_001194135.2 Octopus bimaculoides | reverse complement strand
TCAGTTCTATATTTAAGAGATGAGGAATTATGTACATTATTTACATTCGATGGATATTTGTCCTCATCTTGTTTGTTGTTAACAACAAACAAAATGAGGACAAATATCCGTCGAATGTAAATAGTGTAAATAATGTAAATAATGTCCAATCTCATTGTTTGTTCATTTACATCTGACGATGATAATGATGATGATCTCGCACACAAAACACTGTAGCAAAAATCAGTGCAGGCTATAATTTCTATAGAATATCTGTATAAAGGATTGTGGGTAAGGCCAGAACAATGCAAAGTAAAAGCAAGCAAATATATGAATTAATGTAGACTTACCTTGCATTCAATATTTCAGGGTTAAGACCCCATCCTCAAGAAATTAACGAATGTTCTTGATGATGGGGTCATAACTCCGAAATATTGAATGCACGGTAAGTCTACATTAATTCATATATTTGATTGCTTGTGATTTTCCTTGCTTTTACTTCACATAGTTCTGGCTTTCCTCACAATCCTTTATACAATATATTCTACACAATGCTTCATAGTAACTATTCCATAGAATATCTGTAGAAATTACCTTTAATAAAATAAGGTAAAGTGCACTGCTAACACAGTAGAACATGGTGTTGACTTATAAAAACATTTAATATACTTTAATATACTTTAAACATGAGCCTAATGCTATCTTTTCAACCTGTGTAGGTGAACAACATTCTCTCACCTTGATCACAGCAACCAGTCCAATCCACACCAGCAAGGAATGCAGACATATGATGATGATGATGATGATGACCACGACAATGATGATGATGACAATGGTGATGATATCATCATCACTATCACCATCATCATAATCACCAGCATAACCATCATCATCATCATATTCATGATGATGAATATGATAATCATGGGGATGATGGTGGTGATGATGATGATGATGATGATGATGATGATGATGATGATGATAGACAGACAGAGAGACAGATATAAATATAAATAGATTTTATAGCAATGAAAGATTACAGTGAAGAATTATGTAGCAGTATGTAAGCAAATAGAAGAAAAGATAATGGGGGTGAGTGAAGGCTGCTATGAAATGGAGTAGGGCTGTTATATTGAGAGACATATAGGGAGATCAATAACGAGCAATCGAACAAACAGTGTGAAGTTGAAGTTGGTGCATGGTGGATAAGACAGCAGCAGCAAACAACAACGGCAGCAGCAATAACAACAACAACAGCAGCAGTAGCAGCAGCAATAACAACAACAACAGCAACAGCAGCAGCAGCAGCAGCAGCAGCAGCAGCAGCAGCAGCAGCAGCAATAACAACAACAGCAGCAGCAGAAGCAGAAACAAGGAGCTACAACAAGAGCAATAATAACAGATGCAATTTTCTTGAT
>NC_068983.1:38802002-38813767 GCF_001194135.2 Octopus bimaculoides | reverse complement strand
TAATGGCAGTGGTGGTGGCAGCAACAGTGGTGGTAAAGGTGGTTGTGGTGGTGGTGGAGGTGGCGTTTGGTGGTGGTGGTGGTGGATGGTAGTGGTGGTGGTGGTGGTAGTTGTAGATTTTTCTGAAGTAGGGTTTATAGTAAAGGACCAGAGACTAAGCAGCAACGTTACCACTTGAGTTATTTCCTCTGAAACTTAGTCCCTTTAACACATCCAGAAACACAGACATAAATATACAGAAACATATACACACACATTCCTTCATTCATTTATTTTCTTTATCAGTCTTTGTGTGTGTGTGTGTGTGTGTGTGTTCATACGTGCATGTACGTATGTATATTACTCTCCATTCCTTCATTACTCTTTCTACTTTCATCCATTTAGGTAATGTAAATATTTATCTGACTACCTTGACTAGCAATATGTTTATTCATCTGTATCTATATACATATATACAATGATACACACAAGCATCAGGTAAACATTTAAGACATACAAACATTCAAAAAGATATACAAAGTCATGTAACAATGTTAAACTTGGTACGTGAAAGTTTAACTCTTGATTACCTCAATAGATATATATACCATATTTTAACATGTATAAGGAACCCTCATGTATCAGGAACCCTCTAATTTTGGGGGTTTAAAATTTGGAAAAAATTATTTTGTAAGAGATTATAATACTATCCATGTATAAGAAACTCCCATATTTTTCTAACCTAATTTTTGATAAAAAAAGGTTCCTTATACACATTAAAATATGGTACTCAGTCCCAAGTATTAAAAACTCTGCTTCCTCTGTTACTACTAAATATGATAACAAGCTATTACATTATGCGTACACACGCACACACACGTTCTGTTGGATATAATGGCAAGTGTTCTGGTTGATCGATCAATGGAACAGAGTGCTCGTGAAATTAATGTTCAAGCGGCTGAAAACTCCACAAATGCTTGTAACCATTAACATAGTTCTCAGGGAGATTCGGCGTGAAGCAGAATGGGACAAGGCTGGCTCTTTGAGTTACAGATACTCCTCATTTTTGCCACCTGAGTGGAGAGGAGCAACATGAAATAAAGTATCTTACTCAAGGAGGACACAACACACCACCAGACATTGAAGTCACCACCTTATGATTGTTTGCCAAATACTCTAACCCACTGAGCCATGCACCTTCACCACACACATACACACACACGTGTATTATTTAATCAACAGAAATTATATACACTCATGCAAAGGTGACTCCAGGCTCATTACACATTTTGCTTAAGACACATGCCTGCTCAAAGAACTTCCTGTTTTCCTGCTTTATTTCTAGCCCCAAATTGCTTATTTTTTATATCTAGCACTTCACCAGAGGTTTGTAATCATAATAGTTGCATGGCAATCTCAATAGTTCTGGTGGTACAAAAAACTCATCCAGTCCATGCTGTAAAGTGGCTGGTACTATGAAGAACATCCAGCCATAGAAACCATGCCAGAGCAGTCACTGGAACACAATGCAGACCTTTAACTCATTAAATTTTATCAAATTGTCCAACCCATGCCAGCATGGAACATGGATCTTAAATGATGATGATGATCCCACACACGCACACACTCACATAAGGACAGCTTGCTTCCCAACCAGAGCCTTGTGTATGTATTTACCGTATTTTAATGTGTATAAGGAACCCTTTTTTGTCAAAAATTAGATTAAAAAAATATGGGAGTTTCTTATACATAGATAGTATTATAATCCCTTACAAAACCGTTTTTCCAAATTTTAAGCCCCCAAAATTAGGGGGTTCCTTATACACATTAAAATATGGTAATAAATAGAAGCAGAATGAAGCCCATCATCATCATCATCATCATCATCATCATCATCATCATCACCGTCATCACCATCAATATCATCATCATTTAACATCTATCTTCTTGAAACATCTAATTCTTGAAACATTTGCATGAGGACACCACTCTAGTTAACTAGCTGTCTAGTCTTCCTCTTCTCTCTGGCTAGTAGCTATGGTAAGCTGTATGATTTCACTCTGTCTCTCTTTCCATCTCTCCCTTATCCAGCTAGACACGAGCTTTGGTCTGGTCTCGACAGAATAATTTCCACCAGTTGAAATATATGTATAGATATTTGGTTCTTATTTTTATCAACAGCCATTTGGCTTTACAACACAAATTATTTAATTGATACAAACATTTCCTACACATATTATCAGACTTTTTAAAACATGAAAATAATTACCAATGTTCATAAACACACATTCATGTAAAATTGCCATGGTTGTTGTAAATTAAAATCTGTTCTTTTTTTCCTGCTGTTGTATTATTTTAGATGTTGTATTCTTGCTTGAATTTTATCCTGTTTTAGCTTGTGTTCTTTAAGTACATACTGTATAATAATTATTGTATTAATCTATCAACAAAATTAGAATTAAACTATTTTTTATAGTATTTAATAAATAAAAGGAAAAAATTATGCATAATTAATTATTGCTGTCACATTCCTACAAAAAAGTTCTTCTTTCATAAACAGATGCAGGCATGGCTATGTGGTAAGCAGTTTGCTTTCCAATCACATTGTTCTGGGTTTAGTGCTACTGTGTGGCACCCTGGGCAAGTGTCTTCTATTATAGCCTCAGGCCAACTAAGTCACATGAACACACACACACACACACACATGGTTTGGCGTTAAGAAGGGCATTCAGTCGTAGAAACTATGCCACAACAGACAAATGGTGTCTGGCCAGCTGGTCAGTTCCTATCAAGCCATCCAACCCATGCCAGCATGGAAAATGGACGTTAAACTAAAATGATGATGATACCTATGTATATATATATATATATGTGTATGTGTGTGTGTGTGTGTGGGTGTGTGTGTATGAGTGTGTACCATATTTTAACGTGTATAGGGAACCCTTTTTTTTTTAAAATTAGGTTAAAAAATATGGGAGATTTTCTTATACATGGATAGAATTATAATCCCTTACAAAACCTTATTTCCAAATTTTAAGCCCCAAAACTTAGGTGGTTCTTTATACACGTTAAAATATGGTATATATATATTCTTTTACTTTTACTTGTTTCAGTCATTTGACTTCGGCCATGCTGGAGCACCACCTTTAGTTGAACAAATCGACCCAGGGAGTTATTCTTTGTAAGTGTAGTACTTATTCTGTGGGTCTCTTTTGTGCCAAACTGCTAAGTTTTGAGGATGTAAACACACCAACATCAGTTGTCAAGTGATAGTGGGGGACAAACACAGACATACAAATATATATACATATATATACATACTTGGAAATGGATGCATTGCATTCAATTAAATAATAAATAGTAAATAATATATAATATATATATATATATATAGGACTGCTTGAGTACCTCTGTGCTGGTGGCATGTAAAAAGCACCATCCAAACATGGCCAATGCCAGTACCCCCTGATTGGCTCCCATGCTGGTGGCACGTAAAAAGCACTATCCAAACAAGATCGATGCCAGGGCCACCTGACTGGCTCCTGTGCTGGTAACATGTAAAAAGCACCCACTACACTCTCAGAGTAGCTGGCACTAGAAAGGGCATCCTGCTGTAGAAACATTGCCAGATCAGATTGGAGCCTAGTGCAGCTGCTGGCTTTCCAAACCTCAGTCAAACTGTCCAACCCATGCCAGCATGGAAAGCAGATGCTAAATAATGATGATGATGATAATACAACAAAACTTATATACAGCATGTGGTTTGTGTGTTTGTGTGCAAGTGTGCACGCGTGTGAACAATATGGCAAATGCAACCTCTGTGATCAAAGGTAACACCTGTAATTATATATGGCTGACAGGGGCATGTGTATGATTGTATGGTAGGGATGTCAATGCTATTTGAAACTGATAAGGACTGGCAGATATTGCAATTGTTTTCCCTTCATTCAAACAGTCAGTAACACCTATTAACTGACCTTTTATCTTCTATCTTTTACATTTTTTTGGTCATCTGACTGTGGCCATGCTGGGGCACAACCTTGAAGAATTTTTAATCGAATGAATTGACTCCAGTACTTATGCTATTGGTCCTTTTTACTAAACGTCTAAGTTATGGGGACGTAAATACACCAACACTGGTTGTCAAGTGGTGGTGCAGGACAAACACACACACGCAAACAACTCACAAACACACACACACATACAACAGGCTCCTTTCAGTTTCTGCCTACCGAATCTACTCACAAAGGCTATAGTAGAAGACACTTGCTCAAGGTGCCATGCAGTGGGACTGAACCTAGAACCATGTTGTTGGAAAGCAAATTTTTTACCACACAACCAGACAAGTAAATTTGTAAAAACCAGACCTCAAAACCAACAAGGAGAAGAACTTTCAACATAAGAAAATACCACAAAATGGAACAGACACTGTACATATTTGTTAGAAAGATTAGATACAAGTAAGTACACATGGTCTTTCAAATGTGTACTAGGAAACTGAAGCATTTGAATATGGTGTTAATGAATTCACAGAACCAAGGTGGTTCTTGCATGAAGCACCATGGTGATTAAAATAAAATTGTTGTATACAAAAGAGACTGAAACCAGTAGATGTATGTAATGTAAATGCCATGGTTGATATTTTAAAAAGATATTGACTGAAAATTCTTCCAAAATAATTCCAATTAGTTCAAAAAGTTGCAATACAAAATATCCTTATATAAGATTGGTGCAAGTGTAGTTATGTGGTCAAGAAGCATGCTTCCCAACTATAATGGTCTCAGGTTCAGTCCCACAGTGGCACCTTGAAAAACATCTGATATTGAGCTTCAACTAATTTAATGCATGATTGTGTCCAGTCCTTGTTCTCTTCTGGCATTCCTTTCTCTTTCTCTCTCTGTCTTTCTCTTCAGACCTGGTATGTTTTTATATGCTTTAGAACAAATCTGATTGGACAGTCTGTGGTGACATTATCTTTCTATTGTAGGCACAAGGCCTGAAATTTAGGGGAGGGGGCTAGTCAATTACATCGACCCCAGTACTCAACTGCTACTTAATTTATTGACCTCGACAGGATGAAAGGTAAAGTCAACCTTGGCGGAATTTGAACTCAGAACGTAGTGACAGATGAAATGCCACTAAGCATTTTGTCTGGCGTGCTAACTTTTCTGCCAGCTTGCCACCTTTGTGGTGATATTATCACTTGAAAATCCATCAGTTGTTAACATGTAAATTTATTACTCTATTACTTGTTTCAGTCATTTGACTGCGGCCATGCTGGAACACCGCCTTTAGTCGAGCAAATCGACCCTAGGACTTATTTTTTGTAAGCCTAGTACTTATTCTATCGGTCATTTTGCCGAACTGCTAAGTTACGGGGACATAAACACACCACCATCGGTTGTCAAGTGATGTTGGGGGACAAAGACAGACACACAAACACACACACACACACACACACACATATATATATATATATATATATATATATATATATATATACACACATATACATATATACGACAGGCTTCTTTCAGTTTCCGTCTACCAAATCCACTCACAAGGCTTTGGTCAGTCCGAGGCTATAGTAGAAGATACTTGCCCAAGGTACCATGCAGTGGGACTGAACCCGAAACCATGTGGTTGGTAAGCAAGCTACTTACCACACAGCCACTCCTGCACCTATGGTTAAATTTTATTGAAGTCATCACTCAATCTGCAAAAATTCCAGTTGCTTTCTTGTGCCATTGACACCAGAGAGGTTACCAAGTCACTTGCAAGATTGGAAAAGGAAAAAAGAGAAGAAAAATACCCCCGCATTTAGCAATAAATATATGAAGAATCAAAATGAACAGCTACTCTTTTTAGTCTTCTGACTTCTCTTTTTATCTCATCGTCAATAAAAGGAACCCATCTATTTTGTTATTAACTAATCAAATCAAACCACAATCAAATGGAAATTGTAGTTGTGGCTGATGCCAGCGCCACCTGACTGGCTCTCCATGCCGGTGGCACATTAAAAGCACCATCCGAATATGGTTGATGCCAGCCCTCTCACCCTGACTGGCTCCTGTGCTGGTGGCATGTAAAAAGCACCATCCGAATGTGATTTATGCCAGCCCTCTTTGGCCCCTGTGCCGGTGGCATGTAAAAAGCATCCACTACACTTTCAGAGTGGTTGGCATTAGGAAGGGCATCCAGCTGTAGAAACACTGCCAGATCAGAATGGAGCCTGGTGCAGCCTCCTGGCTTCCCAGACTCCATTCGAACTGTCCAACCCATGCCAGCATGGAAAACGGACGTTAAATGATGATGATGATGATGACATGGGTGACCACATTCCAAGTACTGTTAAGCAGGTGACCACTTTCTCATTGATTAAATCGATGCATGAAATTTGCTAAAGAAATTTGGTTGTGAGTTTTAAGTAATTTCCTAACTACAAACAATTCAGGGATTTGAATCAAAGTGCAGTCCTGCAACACATCCTTTCTAACCATGTCTGGAAAATTTGTTGTAAGAAATTTCCATCATCATCATCATCATCATCATTGTTTAACGTCCGCTTTTCATGCTAGCATGGGTTGGACAATTTGACTGAGGATTGGTGGACCAGGAGGCGACACCAGGCTCCAATCTGATTTGGCAGAGTTTCTATAGCTGGATGCCCTTCCTAACGCCAACCACTCCGAGAGTGTAGTGGGTGCTTTTACGTGCCACCAGCACGAAGGCCAGTCAGGCGATACTGGCAAAGGCCATGCTCAAAATGGTGTATTTTACATGCCACCTGCACAGGAGCCAGTCCAGCGGCACTGGCACGATCTCGCTTGAATGTCTTTACACATGCCACCAGCACAAGTGCCAGAAAGGCGACGCTGGGCACAGGTGCCATCATGATTTCGCTTTCACTTGACCCAACAGGTCTTTGCAAGCCGAGTTTAGTGTCCAATGAAGGAGACGACGTTGGCATGGGTGTCAGTCATCGAATTTAGTTCAATTTCGATTCCATGTATAGAAAATTTCTCCATAAGACAAATTTGGTACATGAACAATGATAAAGCGCATTTTTTAGAATACAAAAAAAAAATAAATGATAAAATGTTTTATAAAAACATTAAATAGGCAAATCTTTATTCAACATAGGTAAGTTTTTATTCAAAACATGATGAAGTAGTTTAAAATGAAATTTATGATGGCAAATTTTCCTCTGGCAAAAATGTTTTCAGCAATATTTCCTATAACCCTTTCTAACAATTATGTCCATCCTGATATTCTGCACCTCTCACATTTCTCTGCTGCTCATAAAATCTGCTCTGTTGTTGCAAACTATACTGAAGTTTTCAAGTCTAATGAAACGTGATTTAGACCGAGAGCTATTAATTTCAATGATTTATCTTCTTAGTAGCAGTTTAGTAAATGAGCAGTGTAAAGATTATTATTATGAAAAGTACTCAAGACGAAAACATATCTTGTTGTTACTGAGGATTTTTGAATTGTATTCTCTGTGTAACCAAATTCAAACATTAGTTTATGACTACATTATGTGACAGCTAGATTGTTATGTGATAACTAGATTATGTAACATGTACGGGGGGGTGGGGAAGAAAGTGTTTTGACAGCTGTAAGTCTGCAGTAAATGCTGTTTCACCAGCTGAGTGAAAGTTAATCTTGCATTGAACATGATTTATCACTTTCTTCTGCTAATAAACAGGAGAATATCTACCAAAGACAATTATATAAACCATGGTGAACCAATGAAGGAAGTACAGTGTTGTTGCTAGACTTGCTAGAAATAGCAGTGAAATATGCTTCAAATAATACCTAATCTTTTTAGAAAAAAAAAAAAAGGAACAACATGCTGGATAATGAAGTCCTCATCATTTCACATCCATGTTCCATTCTGGCTTGGGTTGAATAGTTTGATAGAGTCCACTGAGCCACAGGACTGTGTTGAGTACCAATATTTATTTCTTTATTGCCCACAGGGGGCTAAACATAGAGGGGACAAACAAGGGCAGACAAAGGGATTAAGTCGATTACATCGACCTCAGTACGTAACTGGTACTTACTTAATTGACCCCGAAAGGAAGAAAGGCAAAGTTAACCTTGGCGGAATTTGAACTCAGAACATAAAGACAGATGAAATACCACTAAATTTCACCCGGCATACTAATGATTCTGCCAGCTCACTGCCCTGAGTACCAATATTGGCTTTGACATGGTTTCTACAGCTGGACATCCTTCTTAGTCCACTCACTTTACAAATTGTACTGGGTGCTTTTATCATAGCACCAGCCCTAGTGAGTGAAGTTGCCAAGTAAATTACAAGACAAGAAAAGGGAGATGCCAGAGCAAACTCCCAACCTACAAGAAGATGAGTACAAAGGAGAACATGGACAATGGATCAGGGATAGCAGGGTGGGGTGATTTCATAAGAGTGTGAGAGAATTGTAACAGATGGTTAGACATGGGAATTAAACCAAAATGGGATGATCCAGTGGTGGGGAGTCCTTAATTATAGGTTTACTTGATCAGCACAGATTTGGTTTAAACAACAGCAACAATGACACATAAACCATGATGTTAGAATCTTGCATAGAGCCCCACTTTTTGATTTAACAAAATGAAGAGGTTGTGAGTGGTATTTTTTATTGCTCTATTTTTATAGTCAGCAGCAAAGATCACGGAAAAGACACTGTTACTGATAAAAATCATCATTGCCAGATTTAAAATTTTAACCATTAATTCTAATTACTTTTAATAATCATCACCTACTGTTCTTAGCTTATTACTAGTGTTGTGCTGCATGTTAATTTTTGGTTTGTATTTTGTTATTAATAAAGTTTCCATTCTTAATTTTTTAATTTATTGCTGACTTTGTTTTATGGAACATTATGTAATATGGCCGTGTTAGTAATTAATGTTTTTATATTTGATCTGGTTTCATATTATGTATTTCATGATCCTTACTACTAACAATAAAAACACAGCAACAAAAGAAACACTGTTACAGCCACTTCATCCAAAAATTAAAACAGAAGAGGTCTGGAAATGTTGATTGTCTATGAAACTTTGTTGTTCCAAAAGAAGCATGAAAGATTAAGGAAGTACAAACATTCATTTATGAAGAAAAGACTGAACTCAAACACAGGAATGTCTTCAATGTAATAAACACATGCACACTCTTTCTATTACTTGTACAATCTGGTTCATTGATTTGATGCTTGCATTATTGCTTTTTTTCTAGAGCATTTCCTTTGCTCCTGAGAGGTTGATGATGACATTGTTATGCCAGTTATTGTTATTCATAACAGCAGCGAGCTGGCAGAAACGCTAGCCTGCCAGGTGAAATGCTTAGTGGTATTCCGTCTGTCTTTACGCTCTGAGTTCAAATTCCACCAAGGCCGACATTGCCTTTCATCCTTTCGGGGTCAATAAATTAAGTACCAGTTGCATACTGGGGTCGATCTAATCAACTGGTCCCCTCCCTAAAAATTTCAGGCCTTGTGATTAGAGTAGAAAAGTTATTCATAGCGTGCACACACACACACACACACATACAACACACACACCTGCCTATTAGGAATTGTATATAAAAAAAATCAAAATATTTTGTGTATTGTGAAAGTATAACCATAAATTTTAACAACAAAATCTTACATGGACCCTTAAGGGCTACATGGACCCTGGTAAAAGCATCCACTACACTCTCGGAGTGGTTGGCGTTAGGAAGGGCATCTAGCTGTAGAAACTCTGCCTGATCAGATTGGAGCCTGGTGCAGCCTTCTGGTTCGCCAGTCCTCAGTCAAATCGTCCAACCCATGCCAGCATGGAAAGTGGACGTTAAACGACGATGATGATGATGATGATTAATCATAAGATAGTAAAACTAGTGTCATACGTAAGGCATCAGGTTTATGAGCAAAAGGAAACAGGATTGCATGTCTTTCCTGCTTTTCCCAGGGGCATTAGCAAAATAACTCAAGTGAAACAGCTACAAGCATGAATGCAAAGGAGGAATCACAGACTTAGATTAAGGAAATCTTCCTTGGCACTGCAGCATTTGGCACAAAATTGGATTCGCAAGTCAGATATGAACAAACAAGTCACACACATTCAAATATAAACACACACACACACACACACACACACACACACACACACACACACACACACACTCACGTGCACGCACACACATACAAAACATATTCATAGTTCTGATCACAAGACCAAACATGACATTCAATATCGGAAGCAAAATGCAAAATATGACATTCTTTTTATTGTTGTTATTTTAAACTTACATTTACTCTTTTATTCAGTAATCAGAATGTGGCCATGCTGGAGCCATGAAGGGTTTAATCAAGGACATTGATTCCAGTATTTTTTGTTTTGTTTTTATAGGTACCTATTCTGTCCGCCCTATTTGCTAAACTAATTCATGGGGATGTAAACAAACTAATACTGGTTGCCAAGGAGTAGGTGAGAACCACAAAAACACAGACACACATATAAACATCATCATCATCATCATCGTTTAACCCATGGATGGTTTGACAGAAACTGGCCAGGCAGAAGACCACAGCAGACTTCTGTGTCTGTTTTGGTACGTTTTTTTTTACGGTTGGATGCCCTTTCTAATACCAATACACACACAATGGGCTTCCAAACAGTTTCCATCTATGAAATTCACTCGCCCATTGATCAGCCCAAGGCTACAGCGGAAGACACTTGCCCTAGGTGCTGTGCGGTGGTACAGAACCTGAAGCTGTATGGCTGTGGAATGAATCACACAACTATCATACCTGTGTGCTCTCTCTCTCTCGATACACACACACACACACACACGTGTGTGTATGGAGGGGGAGGGGCGTTTGTAATTTCAATACGTATGGTCTTCAATTTCTCAAGCTTCATTAGATTTAAAACATTTATAACAATATTCTCCTTTATGGCAACAGGTAAGTACAAACAGGCCAAGCAGCATTGATTTGATTCAACCTCTTTGTATTATATAAAATAAAAGCGCATGCGCGCACGCACACACACACACACACAGACAAATACACTAATACACACACACTCAAAGAATCTATAGATTCCTTTAATCTTAGGTTTCTAGTTACAGTTTGTTTACACAGTGTTATTTTGATATTTTTCTCTTGGTTTTGTGTTTTTTTTTTAATATTCCATTTTACCAATATGACTTCTACATCCAGTAATAAAATCAATATTCATTTTATAAAATTTCAACAATAAACAAATATACTCCAAAGTTCAGAGACGCTTTGAAAGGAGTAACATTAAGAGAGGAGATAAGAATACTGATCATATAGGAGGGCAGGAAGAAAGGATGGGGGGAGAGAGAGAGAGAGAGAGAGAGAGAAAGAGGGAGAAGGGAAAGAGAGGAGAGAGAGAGTGAAGGGAGAGAGAGGAGAGAGAGAGTGAGGGGAGAGAGAGTGAGGGGAGAGAGAGGAAAGAGTAAGGGGAAAGAGAGAGGAGAGAGGATGATGAAAAGAGGGGGAAGTGGAAAAAAGAAAGCTAATCAGACAGAAACAGGAAAAGAGAAACGGAGACACAGAGAGAGAGAGTGAGGGGAGAGTGAGGGGTGGCGAGAGTGAGGAAGGGAGATGAGATAATTAGTGAGAGTGAGAGATAGAGATGGTGAACTGAAAGTGAAGGGATTCAGAGAGACAAAGAGAAAACAAAATGAAAAAGATAAATATATAAAAACAAAGAGAGATGGGGGGGGGATAAAATGAGAGAGTTGGCAAGGAAGCTGGGGG
>NC_068983.1:38793481-38800452 GCF_001194135.2 Octopus bimaculoides | reverse complement strand
GCGGACGTTAAACGATGATGATGATATATATATTGGTGTTAAGAAGGGCATCCAGCTGTAGAAACTCTGCCAAATCAGATTGGAGACTGGTGTAGCCTTCAGGTTCCACCAGTCCTCAGTCAAATCGTCCAACCCATGCTAGCATGGAAAGCGGACGTTAAACGATGATGATGATGATGATGGCATATATCATGCGTGTGTGTGTGCATGCATACATGCATGTATGTATGTGTGCATGCATGCATGTATGTATGTATGTGTGTATGTGTGAGCATGTGTGTGTGCACATGCATGCACGTGTGGGTATGTGTGTGCACATGTGCATGCATGTGTGTGTGTGTAATGAATGAGGTTAAATTATTTCTGTAAATGAGATCTCATTCATTGTTATCACAATTTGTGGAAAGACAAAAATTGTTACACAAATAAATCTTTGGAGATTTCAAGAAGAGATTCCATTTGACTTTGTTTTTGCAGCAAATTTCAAGTAAAAACAATTACTTTCTTGTTATTTCAGTTTAAGAAGAAGAAAAATCTCCCAGAAGGAATATATTGTTTGTTTTTAGCCCAGTCCATTCCATATGTTCTCAATTCCTTCAAAATAGAAGACATATTTCTCAGAACAGTGTCAAATTTGTAGCATCAAGAAAGGGATATAGTGTGCCTAGAACCATATAGAGTTTCTTCTCTGTGAATGGCAAGCATGTGAAAGACAAGGGTATCAGTGTTAAGTCAATATCATTGTCGTTATTTCCTGAATGTACATTGCACCATTAGGGTGACATTAATTCCTTCTGTCTACGTAACATATCAGGGCATAAGCATACATAGAGATTCCTGCTTTGATCTCTTGAAGTTCTGATACATGTGTTTCTATCACTTTTATCACCAATCCCCATTTGGATACAGGCAAGTTTCACATTTAGTATTTAACTGTTGCTGTTCGTCTACAGAAAGCCTCCCATAACAAGAAATATTAAAGTGATATTTATGATCTGCGTAGAGATTCTGTTTAGTTTAACTTTTAGATGTGGGTGTTGAAACCAGCAGATGGCAAAATGGCAGAATTGACAGAGGATTAGACAAACTGCTTGAAGTAGTTATGTTCTAAGTTCAAATCTCATAGAGGTTCAACTTTACTTTTCATTCCTCCAGAGACAATAATCACAAGTTAAAAGACTGACAAATTTGATTGTTGTCATTTAGTTCCAGACTTAACATATTTAATACTGACTTAATGTACCAAATTACCAAAAGTGCTCCAGCCATGACAATCCTGTCTTTATTTTCCAGCATTGGCAGAATCTTTAACATGCCGAACAAAATACTTCGCAGAAATTTGTCTGTCTTGACGTACTCAGTTCAAATTCCACTGAGGTTGACTTTGCTTTCATCCTTTTGAGGTCTATAAAATAAGTACCAGTTGAGCAATGGGGTCGATGTAATCAACAATCCTCCTCCCCAAAAATTTCAGGCCTTGTGCCTAACAGAAAGAATTATTTCTGACATTATCAATCAAATACTATATTATCCATTGAAGTCGTAAATGTTATCTGTTTTATGAACGTAGGATGTGATCTAAAGGATATTTAGCAGTTATTTCTAGAAGATCAAGCAACCATATAGAATCTCCCAAGGTTTCAGTTGACTGGTTATACTGATCTGCTGTGTTGAAGTGAATATTATAGCTGTGAATTGTCAATATATATCAACTGTCTTAAAAGGTTCCATACAGGAGTGGATGTGTGGTAAGTAGCTTGCTTACCAACCATATGGTTCCGGGTTCAGTCCCACTGTGTGGCACCTTGGGAAAGTGTCTTCCACTATAGCCTTGGGCTGACAAAAGTCTTGGGAGTGGATTTGGTAGACAGAAACTGAAAGAAGCCTGTCATATGTGTATATATATATATATATATATGTATATGTGTGTGTGTGTGTGTGTGTGTATGTGTGTGTGTTTGTGTGTTTGTGTTTGTCCCCCCCAACATCGTTTGACAACTGATGCTGGTGTGTTTACATTCCTGTAACTTAGTGGTTCAGCAAAAGAGAACCAATAGAATAAGTACTAAGCTTACAAAGAATAAGTCCTGGGTTTGATTTGATCGACTAAAGGCAGTGCTCCAGCATGGCCGCAGTCAAATGACTGAAACAAATAAATAAAAAAAATATCATGTCCTACAAAAAAAAGTCATATTTCTTTACTCAGAGTTGACCTTACTGAAAAGATCTTATGTAGATTTTTGGTCAAAGCATCAAGTTTTTACTGAGCTCCTTTAATGGAATGAAGATGTAATTAGTATTCTAAAGGTAGTTACATACAACATTATAAGTATCTGCCTACAATTTGACTGGTGTAGTAATCCTGAGGATTTTTTTTTTTATTGTTGCAATAATCCTGTCTATGTGCATGTGTGTATATATATATATATATATATATATATATATATATACATACACCTTTCTACTATAAGCACAAGGCCTGAAATTTAGAGGAGGGAGACTAGTCAATTACATCAACTCCAGTGTTTCACTGGTACTCAATTTATCAACCCCAAAAGAATGAAAGGCAAAGTTGACCATGGTGGAATTTGAACTCAGAATGATGTATGTACACATATACATTAGACCTGTAAGTGTTCTTTGTAGATTAAATCTGCCATATATAGAAGTAAAATTACAAAAATTTAAAGCTGCAAAGGATTTAATAATGACTTTGTATGTATTGATATGGCTGAATCTTTTATGTATGAATCTCTTAATCCAGTTTGCATCAGTTATTTATGTCTATCAATACCAATGATGCTCAAAAGCAATAAAATACTTACTTGCAAGTTTTTGTTAAGCATTTGCCTGATTTTCAGAATAGTTACACTGTATCTCTACATTTTCTGAGAAGTGACTTTGTTGGTGTCACAAAGAGCATCCATCTATAAAACACTGCCTCAAACAGAGATGGAAAAGAGTTTCAGGAACTGAGAGTATGTTTAGGCCTGTGAGACGGAGATTAGGAAAGGGGGAGATGTAAGTCCCCACCCACCATCAGTTGTCATTCTACATACCCTGCCAATTTCATTTAACATCCATCTTCCATGCTGGCATAGGTTGGACAGTTTGACAAGAGTTGGCAATCTGGAGGGTGGAACCAGGCTCCAATTGTCTGCTCTGACATGGTCTTTATGGCTGGATGCCCTCCCTAACGCCAGCCACTTTACAGAGTGAACTGGGTATTTTTTATGTGGCACCAGCACAAACATGTCAAATGTCATTGTTCACACCTATATTGATGATATTGGTGATTTACCATATATTTACATCCCCCTTCATATTCAAACCGAGCTATTTGAAGCTCCAGAACAACAACAACAACAACAATAAATTCCTTTGTCTTAAGGACTTGAATTAGATATTTCAATTTCTTCTCTCTATGAAAATGGAGTTAAACTATATAAAAAAGTAATTGGGGATAAAATATAATCATGCTGGACCTAACCGATAATATGCTGTTAGACAAGCTCATTCTGCATGTGTACATCATAGAGAAGCAGATATTAAATCAATGATGGTAATGCTTTCCAAATACCTATGCCAGCAAGATGACAGCATAATATTTCTTCCAAGTTTCTTCTATTTACCAAATTATTTGATGCAATTATTACCATAAAAGAGATATTCTACTCAAATGTGACATTTCAGTAAATCATTGAATTGCCATTTACTACCGATAACATCAACAGGAACCACCGTAGAACTTCTGACATTTGCTATCTACTTAGAACTTGCCTATGATCTGCGGGGTAGAAAGAGAAAGACTAGTTTTCAGAAAATTTGGCACCATCCATAATATCCAAAAGATATATATTTGAAAGGTCAATTTTATATATTGGTTCTAATTCCATTTTAACTAAGATTTGATTTTGGTAAAGATCACACACTTCACAAGGAGAAACCTTTTATAATTTTTTTTATCTCACAATTTTGATTTATCTTTACATGATAATAGCTTCCAATTTAGTATTTGGGGATAACACCCTATAAAACTAGTTTTCATGCCTAACCAGAATAAAATTTTTAAATATCTTTTTTTAAAAAGTCTTGTTTTATTTATATTATTTACATTTTACAGATATTTGTCCTTATTATTCAGGTCATTGCCTGGAAGTGAACTCAGAATCTTGGGGTTAGTAGCCTGCGCTCTTAACCACTACACCATATGCCCGTGGACACCTGATGAAGGTTGGAAGGTATATCAGCTGAAACGTCGTATTAACAACAAACAAGATGAGGACAAATATCCATCAAATGTAAATAATGTAAATAATGTACATAATTCCTCATCTCTTAAATATAGAACTGAAGTCTTGTTTTGTTTTCTCCTTTCACCAAATTCTGTTTCATGTTTTGACTGATAGAAGTCTCCATCATCATTCTCGGTTCAAAGCACAATGAGATAATAAATACCAGATCACATATCTGTTGTGTAACTAGATGTGATTGATGTGACTTGATCACATGATTAACTGCATCACTAGACATCACTCTCTAAAGAGAATAGCTAAATTTTGGGATGTGATCCTAGCTTAGGTCAGGTCAGGAATCTCATCACAGACTGATGTAACCTGCTATTGGTGTCATGTAAACTAGAACTAGCTCTTTCCATAGTCGAGTGATTGGTGATTAAGCCAGCTCCCCTAATTAAGTGGCTTGCTACTCTTGCAAAGAAATTGTCTGAACGCCCGGCAGGACAAAAAACAAGTCCTGTCAAAAGGCGGATGAGCTTCTTGTGGGCCAATGGTCAACCAGTTGGGGAAGGCAATTACAAACCACCCTAACATCTTTGCCAAGAAAACACTAAAGTTAGAACAAAATAACACTATTACTTCATCCGAAGGGAAAACTCGTGCTTATCCAGAAAGACGTTTGCTGTAGTGTTTTCAATGCCCTGCAGAAGCCTACGATACATGATGATGGCAATGATCCTAGCCATGTTAAGATGTTCAACATGAATCAGCATTTATTCTATCATCATCATCATCATCATCAACATCATCATCATCATCCTTTAATGTCTGCTTTCCATGCTAGCATGGGTTGAACGATTTGACTGAGGACTGGTGGACCAGGTGGCTACACCAGGCTCCAATCTGATTTGGCAGAGTTTCTACAGTTGGATGCCCTTCCTAACGCCAACCACTCTGAGAGTGTAGTGGGTGCTTTTACGTGCCACCGGCACAAAGGCCAGTCAGGAGGTACTGGCAATGGCCACGCTCGAAATGGTGTATTTTACGTGCCACCATTTCGAGCGTGGCCGTTGAAATCATAAAAAAAAATCCTAGCTCAGAAAGAAGTGCATCACACATCAGTCATAGAGGCCATATGAAGGCCAACTAAGTTGATGGAAGAAAGGCAAATAAACCACAAGTGGTAGATGACAGTCTTGTTACATTAATGCTGTGGGGAAGAGTAGCTACAACATAGACAATAGCTGAAATTTCTTGTCACTTTTCTCAGACTTGAAATCCCAGAGAAGACTCTCTCCAATTTTGGCTGAACTACCTACAGGCAAGATGGAATCTTCAGAGAAATCATCATCATCATCATCATCCTCATCATCATCATCCTCCTCATCATCATTTGATGTCATTTCTGGCATACCAAAATAGGATTTCTGCTAGAACAATTCTATTTAGCAATGGCACCAACGGATGATTTGCTATAGATGGCACAACTCCACATAGCAATTCCATATAGAATTGGAAATGATTGATGTCTTAACTTCTCCACAGATAGAACAACTCCAAATAGCAATGAGGTCAACTGGTAGATGACCATTGGATGTTATTTTGTATAATCTCTTTATAAAATTATTTGCATATAAAAGAGTTCTGAGTCACTTAGATGTCATCATCATCATCATCATCATCATCATCATCATCACTATCATCACCATCTTCCCCTTGTTATCATCATTGTCATCATTCTCATTGTTTTAATGTCCACGTTTCCAGGCTTGTATGGATCAGATGAAATTTGTTGAGGCAGATTTTCTATGATCAGGTGCTCTTCTGATTGCCAACCCTCACCTGTTCCCAAGCAAAGTAATATTTCTCCTTGACCAGACACACTTTAATGGAAGATTGCAAACAAAAGATATTCTTTGTAGGATAGTGACCCCCACCTACAAGCAGCATGTGATGTCAAGACAAGGATCCCAAACACACATATATGCGCACGCATGCATGCACACACACATGCACACATATTTTCGCATATTCTTTTATTCTTTTACTTGTTTCAGTCATTTGACTGCGACCATGCTGGAGCACTACCTTTGGTCAAACAAATCGACCTCAGGACTTATTATTTGAAAGCCTAGTACTTATTTTATCAGTCTCTTTTGCTGAACCACTAAGTTATGGGGGATGTAATCAAACCAACATCAGTTGTCAAGCAATGAAGGGAGGGAAAACAGACACCCAAACATATACACACACACACACACATATATATATATACACCGAGCTTCTTTCAGTTTTCGTCTACCAAATCCACTCACAAGGCCTTGGTCAGCCCGAGGCTATAGTAGAAGACACTTGCCCAAGGTGCCATGCAATGGGACTGAACCTGGAACCATGTAGATGGTAAGCAAGCTACTTACCACACAGCCACTCCTGTGCCTATATGTTGATATTCTTGAAATTCCAATGGCACTTTCTCCATTGGTGAGAAATCAAAAGATAAAACTAAGAAATAACAAACATACATATGATGGGCTTCTTTCAGTTTCCATCTACCAAATCCATTTACAAAGGATTTGGTTGGCCTCAAGGTGTTACAGAGTGGGACTGAACCCAAAGCTACATGGTTTGGGAAGAAATCTTCTTAATCATGCAGCCATACTTGTGTCTCTTCTGGTGGTGGTGGTGGTGGTGGTGGTGGTGGAGGAGGAGAGTGGGAGGGAGAAGGAGGTAGGC
>NC_068983.1:38789804-38791493 GCF_001194135.2 Octopus bimaculoides | reverse complement strand
TACTACTACTACTACTACTACTACTACTACTAATACTACTACTACTACTGCTGCTGCTGCTACTACTACTACTATTACTACTACTACTACTGCTGCTGCTGCTGCTACTACTACTATTGCTGCTGCTGCTGCTGCTGCTGCTACTTAAGCAACTTCACTCCCCACCACCTTATACTGTTGTCACTATCCTTACAGAAGGCAAACAGAATGAAAACAAGTGGTAAAGTTCAAGGCTCTTAGGAACCTCACGTGCCCTCCTCTCATTCTCTCTCTTACAGTCTTTCTCTCCCTCTCACTCTCCCTCACAGATGCAAGTATAAACACATGAAGCTGACTGATGCACCTAGACCCCCACACCCATAAAGCTGCACTCTCAAAACATAATGCAATCGTAGAAAGAAACACTGATGTACAAGTGCACAAGCACACACACACATCTATCTATCTATCTATCTATCTTCGAACAACTGCTATCGCGTGTGGGACGAGTCGGTCTATCAGCCGAGCCTATCGTGAATATTGTCGCGCCTCCTTCCTTTAAACGGGAAGGAAGAGCTATTTTCATCGTACTTGTGGCTATGGCGAAAGAATGTGTATTGTGGATGCGTCTGAAAGGTCTAGAGACAAAGACTTTCTTCTCTGGGCAATCTCTCATCAACTTCTTCAAGTATCACCTGAAGAGGAAGGTGAGAATAGAAAGGGAAGTCTTGTCTAGTGAATGCTTCAAAAAAAGATGAGTGAATGTAGCAAGGATGGCAAGTGTGAACGACGGAGCCATCTTCAGCATAACCCTATGAACTAGAAAAAAATCCAAGAAAAAAAATAAAACAAAAAGGCAAAAGAGAGTCACTTACTGTTATAGGTTCTTCAATGACAATATTGACCAAGGTTACCGTGGTCTTTTCCGTAGGCTTTTCTTTCCACAGCTAAACCTAAACTGTCCTCCCCACTTTTACACAAGATCATTACTGTGATACACGATCCCTATTGATTGCTTTTTTTTTTCTCGACCCCTTTTGATCGAACTCCCCCCTTTTTCCCTTCCTACGATCCCTTTTGATCGACACACCCCTATTTTTTTTCCTTCCCCCTCCCAAAAAGAAAAGCTCTACATTGTATTTGACCCATCTTTGTTGAGCCCTGTGTGGTTAATAAAAGAAATGTATCTAGATATATTTCTATATAGGCGCAGGTGTGGCTGTATGGTAAGAAGCTTGCTTCCCAACTACATGGTTCCAGGTTCAATCCCACTGCATGGCACCTTGAGCAAGTGCCTTCTACTATAGCCACGGGCCTACCAAAGCCTTGTAAGTGGATTTGGTAGACAGAAACTGAAAGAAGCCCATCATATATGTGTGTGGGGGTGGTGAAGGTGCATGGTTTAGTGGTTTAAGGTTTTGTAACGAGACTAGGTGGCAAAGCACTTCATTTCACACTGCTCCAGTTTATCCAGCTATAAATAATTAATACTGTGATGGAATAGCTTTCTGATCAAGGGGAATGTTGGCCTGCTTACCTAGCCTGCAGGGCGGCATCATCTAAAAGCTAAAATGATGCAAAGTGCATTGTGACCAGTGATGTATAACAACATCTGATAGATTGGTCCATATATATGCGTTTACATGTGTGTGTGTGTGTGTGTGTGTGTGTATATACATATATATATATATATATATATATATATATATA
>NC_068983.1:38784075-38784993 GCF_001194135.2 Octopus bimaculoides | reverse complement strand
TACACACACACTCATACAGCTATGAATATATGCACACACACATATGTATGCATACAGACACAGTTCCGTTTCTTAAAGACATGTGTTTGCTTATATATTCACGTGCCAACACATACACGCTTCAACACAGATATATACACATGTAGCGAATCACACAAGCATAAGAAAAGCCTACGAGGTCATTCCACTTGCTAGACATAGCAGCCAAATCTCTCCCAAAGCCAACAGGACACATATTACAATCTTTAAAAAAAACAACAGACACATTGGACAATGTAGTTCCTGATATATAAAAATGACGGTATGGTCATGGCAGGAATGTCTTTGATCATAAGTGTACTCAGTCAAGGGTTAAACAACAACGGATAAAAAAACAAGGATCTTAGAAGATGCACATCTTATATTCATATGAGAATTTATATTGTTTCTACAAGAAGGCCTTTACACCAGTATAGCTATTTTTATTATATCCTTGCACATGTGCATTTGTTGTCAGAATATATATTTACAAGCATGCAAGCATGTGTGTGTGTGTGTGTGTGTTTGTTTACAATTAATGTTTATATACATAAACCCCTTAATGTGTTTATACACAAGTGAGATAAAATGTGGATAGGATGCGAATGAATTATTATGAGAAAATTTTAAGGGAGCACATCTTTGTATATGTCTACTATTGCTTGTATGCCATCATGCGTTTACATGTGTGCAAATGTGCAGCATGCACATGCATGCAATATGTTTTCAACTGGTGTGCTGCAACTGGTTGTTTATGTATATGTATAGGGGATGACAAAGGAATGCATCAGTATGAGAACATTTCAAAAGTGTAGGGGAAACGAGCGTGCCTAACTTTTGCTTGTTGCTTCTGTGCGGGTATGTGTATTCACATGTATGCATGACCGGGGAGATGCACTT
>NC_068983.1:38782877-38783792 GCF_001194135.2 Octopus bimaculoides | reverse complement strand
GTGATGGTGGTGGTGGCAGTGGTGGTGGTGCATGTGGTAGTGGCAGTACATGTGATGGTAGTGATGGAATTAAGGTGGTGGTGTGGGGGTGTAAGATGGTGGGGTGTGGGTGCTGGTGAAGGTAAGGTGGTGGTAGTAAAATGGTTAATATTAGACAGAAGCAAATAACAAAGGCACCAGAAGAACTAGGATGGTGGAGATGGATGGATAGCAGACATGATCCCAGCTTCCACCCTGCCACCCCAGCCCCCATCCCCTGAACCAATCAATCCCGGTTGGTTGATTGGTCTGTCTCTTTGCTAGCTATCACTCTATATACATAACACTCCACTCTAGGTCAGCATCATTACCAAAGTCCAATAATCCAAGGAATTCTGACTCACTTCTTTGCTCAGCCTGTTATTTCTGCATGTCTGTCTGTCAGCCAGTCAGTCAGTCAACAGCCAGTCAATCTCTTCATCCATCCATCTTTCCTTCCCTCCATCCATCCATCTATCCATCCATCTGTCCATCCATTTATCCTGCTAAGCTACACATCTAACGCAGTATTATGTTTTTATTAGATGCGTTCGAACTCAGACATTGTAGCACAGGAGAACCATTAACAACATTATTACCATCAGCGCGCTGCCACCACTGACTGCCAGCACAACAATGATGACAACCGCCACTACAACTACCACAGCCACTAGTACCACCACCACCACCACCACTACTGCTGCCATCACCATCACCACCACCACAAGCATCAGCACACTAGCACCACCACCATCACCACCACCACCATCATCATCATCATCATCATCATCACCGCTGCCGCCGCAACCACCACCGCCACCACCATCATTATCATCATCATCATCATCATTATCAACATCATCATCAACATCATCATCATCATCAACGCTGCTGCTG
>NC_068983.1:38778241-38782531 GCF_001194135.2 Octopus bimaculoides | reverse complement strand
CTGGTTTCTTTTTGATTTCTTTCATTCTTTTGGTCTTTGTCGCTATTATTTGGTTGTATTTCTTTCACACACTTCAAAAACACCATTACTATTACTACTACTACTACTACTACTACTACTACTACTACTACTACTACTTCTGCTGCAGCTGCTGCTGCTACCACCACCCCAACTATATACCCATTATACATCTGTGTCAGAAATAATAATAATGATAACACGAGCACTCAGTGAGCGTGAACCTCCGCCAAGGCAACACCAACGTCCTCTCAATGATTAGCCGGAGATGATTTTTTAAAATGAGAATATCTGAAATGAACTCGACTGCTCTCACAAATGAGAATACTAAAAATGAACCCAACCGCTCTCAAAAATAGAGTAAAGAAATAGGAAAAGTTATCCAGAATCCTTGTCCGGTACCAGATCAATTTCAAAATTTAATCAGTTTGTGCCAGTCACAAAGCGAAGCATCTCTGAAAGCTTCATCTGAATCCATCCAGCAGTTCTTGAGATACCTTGTCCATGGACAAACAAACAAACAAACATGGCTGAAAACAATACCTCCGCCTTCACTAAGGCAGAGGTAAAAATGATTTTAAATTTGGCACAAGGTGAGCAATTTTGGGGGAGAGGGTAAGTCGATTACATTGACCCCAGGGCTTTGACCATGACAGAATTTGAACTCAGAATGCTGCAGCTGACAAAATACCACTAAGCATTTCGTCCAGCATGCTAACGATTCTGCCGGCTCACCACCTTAATAATAATAATAATCTTTTCTACTATAGGCGCAAGGCCTGAAATTTGGGGGGAGGGGTATAGTCGATTACATCGACCCTAGTACTCAACTGGTACTTAATTTATCAACCCCGAAAGGATGAAAGGCAAAGTCGACCTCGGTGGAATTTGAACTCTGAAAGTTGTGTCAGATAAAATACCACTAAGCATTTCGCCTGGCGTGCTAACAATTCTGCCAGCTCACCACCTTAACAACAACAACAACAACAACAACAATAATAATAATAATAATAATAATAATAATAATAATAATAATAATAATAATAATAATGATAATAATAATAATAATATAACAACACGCTTCTTATTCTAAAATTAAATTGCATTTTAGTTTCCTGAATAAAGCAAAAGATATTTGTTTTGTTTTATTTATATATATATGTTTTGTTTAATTTCTTTTTATTTTTACACCTTGAGAAAATTAATATATTTAATTAAATGCCATCCTTCACCCATCCCACCTAGTCCAACAATTTTTAAAGAAACAATAACAAAGAATAAGTAATACAATAAAAAACATAACAATAGATTGACAATTATAATATTGACACAAAGCCACAAATTTGTAACGGTCAACTGGATAGACTACTCTAGTGTAAGACTGGCCATGGATTGTTGAAAGGTAAAGTTAGCCTTGGGGAATTTTAACTTGGAACAGAGAGGAACAAAACTCAACGGATTTAAAACAATTTTTTCCCCATTATGGTTTCAATTCAAATTCCGGCTTTAATTATAATCTCTCCAGAGTCAATTAAAAACAGAAACAAAAAATATATTGTAGTATATTTAATCAATATCACTCCACACACACACACACACACACATTCCAGTCTTTGAGTCTAGTTTAAAGAAATTAATGATTATAATAATAATCTTGGCACTCCGTCGGTTACAACGATGAGGATTCCAGTTGATCCGGTCACCAGAACAGCCTGCTCGTGAAATTAACATGCCCTAACCACTTGGCCATTGCACCTCCACATAATAATGATAATAATAATAATATTTTAACCCTTTAACATTTAAACTGGCCATATCTGGCCTGCATACACTACTTGTTTTATGTTCTAATCAGCCAGATCCAGCCTATCACACCTACCCTTCAATGCCATTCTAAAAATATACAGCACAGGTTCTCAAAGTGGGTGCTACTCCCCATTCCCGGTGGGTGTTGAGTGGGTCCAGGTGGGCACTGGTGTCTAAGGGGGTGGTGCTGGGAAAGGGGTTAGAGAAAAAGGAGGCATTGGGAGGAAGGCAGTGGATTGGGGGATGGTATGAATTTAATATAATATTACTATAGTATTGTATAGAAATTATATAATATATTAAATATCAAATGACTCATAGTATATATAAATTAGTAAAATATAAAATACTTATTTATACATTAAAATAGGGGCGGGGCGCTGAGGGTATTATGTGACCATGAGGGGAGCGGTGGCCCAAAAAGTTTGAGAACCTCTGATATACAGTCACATCATCAAGATATCAAAGCTATGAGATAATGCATGATTAATTAAAAACAATGTGAATGAAAGAACATTACATTTGACAGAATGATCTGAATGCTAAAGGGTTAATAACTGTTTCTAAAATGGGCACTAGGGATGAAATTTGGGGAGAGAAATAATTGATTATATTGACCCCAGTACTTCACAGGTATTTTATTTTATCAGTCCTATAGGGACGAAAGAAAAAGCTGACCTTAGGAGGATTTGAACTCAGAAAATACAGAGTGGGAAAAGAATACCACTCCGCCACCCTACTGGTCTTTTAATAATGAGAGGAATGAAGAAGAAGGTAAAGGAAAATATACCGAAAGGGAGAGAGGAACTAAAGGGAAAGAAAGTGAGAAGGAGATGGAAAATAAGCAGACAAGAAAAAAATGAAGTGTGAGTGTTGGAGGGGGTGGGGGTGGATAGTGGAAGATGACATGAAGAAGGAAAGAAAAATGAGAAGGAGAAGAATTAAACTTAGAATTAAAATTTTATTCAATATCTGAAGGACTGAAGATTTTTATTTCAATTATTACTTCATTCTTTAAAAAAAAATCATAACAAAAAATTAATAATCAAAACCAAAGATGTTTTAATACATTTTTCATTGTTTCTCTCTTTCTTTCTTTCCTTCCCAACTCACCCCACCCTGACTATTTTTTCTTTTTTTTTAGAAATATTGAAAGATTTTAATCAATTTAACTTCATATTATTTCTTCAGTTCATCATTATAATTATTCCTAGCAGAATCGTTAAAGCATCAGAAAAAATGCTTTGCAGTATTGCTTCCGGCTCTTTATATTTTGAGTTCAAATCTTGCTTAGGTCAACTTCATTGTTCATCCTTTCAAGGTTGATAAAATAAAGTACCAGTCAAGCACTGAGGTGAACGTAACCAACTAACCTCTTTCCCTTAGATTTCTAACCTTCTGCTTATATCAGAAACAATCAGGGTGGTCAAGACAGCAAGCTGGCAGAATTGTTAGCAGGCCAGGCAAAATGCTTAGCAGCATTTCATCCAATTTTATATTCTGAGTTCAAATTCTGCCGAGGTCAACTTTGCTTTTTATCCGCTCTAGTTGTTGATAAATTAAGTACCAGTGACACATTGGGGTCGATGCAATTCACTAGTCCCCTCCCACAAAATTTCAGGCCTAGAAAGGATTATTATTACTTGCAAATCTACCCATCTACGATGGAGGCATAAAATGAGGAAGGAAGTCATAACAGCAGTATGTATTGAGAAATGTGTAAATGGACTTGATAGATTACTGGGTGATGTCTTAGAGAAATCACATTATTGTTGGTGATACATCATTCTATTGCAGCTATATGACATGTGTTTGCGACGAAGTGACATGTGATGACGATTCACTCCTGAACTGAAATAAGCTCTCAGCCTCTGTATCATGAATGTTTATGTGGACCACTCCTAATGAAAGCCAGACCTTCCTTCGACCACTACATAAAAAGTATTAAGAAAAAAATGTTCATCATCATCATCATTTAACGTCTGCTTTCCATGCTAGCTTTTATTTTAGTTGTTTACACTATTTTACACTTGTTTATACTCTTATACATTCACCGAGGCAATGACTTCTGACTGAGACCTTTGGAAATATGCTGTGCGTGAGAAGACCCGGCAAGCCAATTGAGACCTAAATCTAAGGCCTCAGCCAGCCCACTTATGCGTACCTTCCTTCATTGGACACTAAACTCCGCTTGCGAAGACCTGTTGAGGCAAGTGAAATCGAAATCGAATTAAATTCGACGACTGGCACCCATGCCAACGTCATCTCCATCATTGGACACGAAATTCGGCTTGTGAAGACCTGTTGGGGCAAGCGAAAGTGAAATCGTCATGGCACCTGTGCCCAGCATTGCCTTCCTGGCACTTGTGCCCGTGGCATGTGTAAGGACTTTCGAATGAGATCGTTGCCAGTGCCCCTGGACTGGCTCTTGTGCAGGTGGCACATAAAATACACCATTTTGAGCGT
>NC_068983.1:38770464-38777695 GCF_001194135.2 Octopus bimaculoides | reverse complement strand
TATATATATATATATATGTATGTATACGTATATGTGGGCATTCAAGGTCCATCTAGACACCTCATCACCAGTATTGTATCTGTTTCCAGCTCTACCTCAATCACTACCACCCTGTCTTCTAAAATGTGAGTACTCATGTAGCTTCTCCCCTGCAAGAAGCCTATTCTGATCTGGCCCTTCTCTCATACTTTTACCCCTCATCTCCAAGAGTAAAGTCAACCCCTCAGAGTTTGAAGTCTTGCAAGCTGCATAGTGACCTCACTAATGCTAGTTGATATAAAAAAGGCACTCAGCACATGTTGTAAAGTGGTTGGCATTGGGAAAGGGTATCCAGTTGTAGAAACCATGATGAAGCAGACACTGGAGCATGATGCAGGCCTTGAACTTGTCTCATCCCGTCAAACCATCCAACCCGTGCCAGTAGAAAACATGGCCATTAAATGATGATGATCATGATGATGAACAGCTTATAACATATAAAAGCCCGTGGAATCTGAAATATCAATCATGTTAAAAACCATTATTTATTTGGGTGCAAGCATGGCTGTGTGGTAAGGAGTTTGCTTCCAA
Organism: Octopus bimaculoides; assembly: GCF_001194135.2. Classification (NCBI taxonomy): domain Eukaryota; kingdom Metazoa; phylum Mollusca; class Cephalopoda; order Octopoda; family Octopodidae; genus Octopus; species Octopus bimaculoides. The sequence continues at coordinate 38,777,125 of NC_068983.1, read as the reverse complement.
CCACATGGTTCCAGGTTCAGTCCCACTGCATGGCACTTTAGGCCAGTGTCTTCTACAATAGCTCCAAGCTGACCAAAGTCTTGTGAGTGGGTTTGGTAAACAGAAACTGAGAGAAGCCTATCGTGTGTGTATATATAAATATATATGTGCATTGTCTTTGTGTCTGTGTTTGTGCCCCACCACTGCTTGACAACCGGTGTTGGTGTGTTTATGTCTCTGTGACTTAGTGGCTTGGCAAAAGAGACCAATAGAACAAGTACCAGGCTTAAAAAACAAAAATATGCACTGGGGCTGATTTGTTTGACTAAAATTCTTTAAGGTAGTGCCCCAGCATGGTCGCAGCCTAATGACTGGAACAAGTAAAAAAATTTTTTTTTAAATTACTCCGACTGAAAAAGTAGTCATGGCAAACAAATATCCACTAGATATGATGAAAGCTTCATCTGATCTATAGAATTATGGAAGGTCAAAAGCTACATATCTGTGTACTTACTGCACCACTGTGATGGTGTGACTGAGAAGAGAGAAAGAATCTGCATAAACAATAACATCAAGATAGAATTCTGACATGCGACTATGCTCTACAGATATCTCATTAGAGTTAAAAAACATCTATCCAGGAGTTATGCAATTATAGAAGTGCATTTATAAGATGCCATGTATTTGTTGAATGTCTTGTAATGCAGGAATAAGTTTAACGTTAAAGATCGGAATGGAAATTTTTGATCATAGAAGAAAGTCAAAAATAGAATAAATAAATAAATAAATAAGCTATATATGTTGTTAAAATGGAAAAAAAAAATCATATTGTTAGTGTATGAAGTTTCCACTCTGGACAAAGAATCACAGTGGAATCTAAGAAAAACCAAATTGGCAGTATATATACCACTGAGAACCCAATCAATAAACCTAGCACAGGCTATAAAGCTCAATATGGTTGCTGTTAACAAAATGAAATTAAAAATACCGAATTTGACATCTGCCTTATAGGGTTTGTGGCATAGTGTAGAAGAATAATGAAATTCTGCATTAGAAATTAAACATCTGAGATCAAATCCAGCCAAAGGATATATCTACATATAGAAATAAAGTGCTAGAACATAATCGGAGAATATATTGATCGAAGCAGCATACATAAAGAGACAAAAAAAAAAAAAAACAATGAAAGATAATCTAAATTGTTAGGAGCTAGTAAACATTGACTGTAACATTAACTGCTTTAGAGATATTGGTTTCAAATTCTGGCACAAGGCCAGCAATTTCGAGAGGGGCTATGTTAATTACATCGACCCCAGTGCTCAACTGGCACTTATTTTATCAACCCCCGAAAAATAAAAGGCAACGTCAACCTTGATGGAATTTGAACTCAGAACGTAAAGATGGATGAAATGCCTTTTAGCATTTTGACTGGCATGCTAATGATTCTGCCAGCTTGTCACCTTAATTGTTTTAGAAGTATTGAAAATATTAGTATACAGGTGTGGCTGTGTGGTTAAGAGGCTAACTTTCCAATCATGTTTTCTTGGATTCAATCCCAGTGCACAGCACCTCAGACAAGTGTCTTCTACTATACTCCTAAGCCTTGTGAGTGGATTTGGTTGACAGCAACTGAAAGAAGCCTATTGTATATGTATGTATAAGTGTGTGTGGGGGGGGTATACTCATCTAGACATTATGTGATGGTTGTAAACAAACATCCCCATCATACAAGCAATGTTGTTTGTTTCCAGTCTTCCATGAAAATATGTCAAGCTATGGGAAAATATTAAAATATTCTTTTCTACTCTAGGTACAAGGTGCAAACGTTTGGGAGAGGGAGGGCCAGTCGATTAGATCGACACCAGTGCGCAACTGGTACTTAATTTATCGACCCCGAAGGGATGAAAGGCAAAGTCGACCTTGGCAGAATTTGAACTCAGAATATAAAGACAGACGGAATACCGCTAAGCATTTCACCCGGCATGCTAACATTGGTATATTTAAATATTACTACTGCATGGCTAACTATAGAGGATAATCAAATGAAGTGAGGTGTGGTAGAGTTAAAAAGAATTAAAATGAAGTAGACCAAAGAAAAACTAGAGTTAGGTTGTGTGATTAAAACCTTAAAAAAAATATGTTAATATGGATAAAGGATAAACAAAATACATATCTGTAATGAAAACTCAACCAGCTCTTGTAAAATTTATACCAACTGATATAGTGAATTTTTGTCTAATTATCTTGTCTATTTATTGATTTAAATATCATAATTTTTATAAATTCAAGAATTTGTCACTATGGTGAAAGTTCAAATCAATATAAGAGCCAGAATTTAAAACAACAGAGCAACGATGTTGTTATTTATCCATTAGAATATGTGAGAAGTAACCATGACAACTCGATATAAAATGATTTACATAAATATAAAGAAATTACATTGAAGTTCAATACAACCATAAAATAGATGGATACAAAATAATTTTTAATTAAAAGAAGAAAAGTATTTTATCTTAAGGTTTTGATTAGAGAGATTTGCAAATAAGGAACAGCTTCATTGTAGACTAAGATTCCAAATTACCATTTCCTCCCAAATGCAAATGGATTGGGGCATTGCTGAATCAGACATTTCATTCTATTTTAATTTGCTACAAGCATAATTGTTGCATTCTCTCTAGAGAACTGAGAAACCATTGGATATTTATGAATAAGACTTACTGGAAATAATCCCTTTACAATCCCATCTACACTGTTCAAGAAAAGTTCTTAACATCACCTTATCATATAAATGAGTAATCATAGTCTTGTGTTTCACTTAGCATTAAGCAGTTTTAAGATTCTACAGACTGAGTCATCATGGCAGTTCTAACTGGAAAAAAAAAATTACAGATTCGATAGCTTTTCAACAACATATAGTATGATCTCAGTGTGTAAAATCATTAGGTTTATATATCAGAAGTATCCTGTAATTATGAATCCTGGGCGGTAAGGAATAACATTTGACCAAAATGATTTACCATAATGAAGCAAGGAAGGAATTCTGAATGTCACTGGTGGTGACTCAGATTTCCTAACAACTGTCCTGACAGGACCAGTTGTAATTACATTTATTCAAGTTAACCTAATTTTTATTGGGGGAAAAAAAGGAAAAAGAGAAAAATTCAAACATATTATGTAGGTTCAATGATACTGAGTTAGCAAAATAAATTATGTTATTTACATAGTCTTGTAAATATTACTGACAAGAAACAGAAATCATTCCACAAGCTCCAAAATGGAATCATATTATGGATCAAGAAGTTCAGGAATGAACAAATAAAACCTTATAATGAAGACAGAATGTATTGAGTGTGATTACTTGAATGTAGAGCAACATAGTGATAGACTTATTCCATATATAGCATACTTCTCTGTAATATAAGCATACTTCTTTGTAATATATGGCATACTTCTCTGTAATATAAGTTTCAAATTTTGGCACAAAGCCAGTAATTTCAGGGAAGTTTATTACATCAACCCCAGAGGTCAACTGGTACTTATTTTATCAACTCTTAAAGGATGAAAAGCAAAGTTGACCTAGGTGGAATTTGAAGTCAGAACATAAAAAAAGATGAAATGCCACTAAGCATTTTTCCCTAAGTGCTAACGATCCTGACAGCTCCACTGCTTCATGGTGTTCTGTAATATCATAAATTTCTAACAGAATACTGACTTAAAAATCTGGGTGAAAAACTGACTTCATAAAACAAAGTGACAGCATTAAATATTGCCAGCAACTTGGGTAATATTAGTTAAACTAGAGTAGAGAGTATCTCTGAGATTTTCAGGTTACTGCTTAGACAGTTATTTGCACACTGTGAAATGAATTCATCATGATCATCATAATCATGGTGATAATCATCATCATTTAATCCATTTAATGGTATATGTTGGATAATTTGACAGGATCCAACGGGTCCAAGGATTGCATTGTGCTCCAGTGTCTGGTATAGCATGGATTCTATAGATGGATACCCTTTCCAACACTAACCAATTTACGGTTTGTACTAAGTGCTTTTTTCATGCTACCAGCACTAATGAGGTCACCATGCAGCTTGCAAAAAATACAAACTCCAAGAGAGGTGACTTTATGCTAGAAGGTGAGGGGTTTAAAGTATGAGAGGTACCAGAACAGAACAGGTTTCTTGCTATTAAGGAACTCTATGGCTACTCACATTTTAGAGGAGAGGGTTGGGATGATCAAAGTGGAGCTGTGAAGGGATAGAAATAGAGGTGATGAAGTGGCTAAGTGAACCCTCAAGGTACAAGGTGAGTAGAAGCAAGTAGGGATAGAAGAGCCAAAAGTGTAGGTAGGAAGAGATAGCAAGAGTGAAAGATGGGGAATGGGTGAGGGGAGAATATAACGGATCGAGAACAGGTGTTGAGGGATGATGAGTGTGAAATGAAGGTGCCTTGAGCAAGGCACCTCATATCACACTGAGTTTACTCAGCTGAAAATGAGTACCTGACAAGTGTTGATGCAACCCAGTCCCTTCAACTCTCTCATCCTGAAGGCGCTGGTGGAGAGTCAAGAGCAATGGTTGTCAACCTTTTTGATATCTGAGCCAAATCCAAAACCTGAATTGTTTTAGGGGGTCACACCAAAAAAAAGTAAAACGTAAGTCAATTAAAGGAAAATTTATAATATTTATAGAGCGAAAACTGTCAAGGGCATCCAGAAAGATGCTTGAGGGCCGCATGTGCCCCTGGGAGCTGCAGTTGAGAACCTCTAGTCAAGAGGATGCCTACATCTGTGTGAGACTACATTGGTAACTAATACAATTAACGAAAGCACAGAACATAGTACTAAGCCATACTCATCCATGGGTGATGGCAGGCTGTTTATGCAGCAACGTAATAGCTTCAGCTATCAAACAGTCATGTTACCAGCTAAAGGGTTAGCAGAGACACTGTGCTGTGTATATATAAAACAAAACACTTAACTGCAGTATTGACTGACTTATGTTGTCCTCTAACCTAGCAACTCTGCCAACAGTATCATCATCATTTGTAGAAGCAACAATATCATCCTCCTCCTCTTCCTCCCCCTCCTGCCCCTCTTCACCACCACCACATCATCATCATCATCATCATAGTTGTTTATCATCAGCCTCTTCCTTTTCAATAAAACACACATAACAAAATAGTTTTTCATATTCTAAAATTGACATCTGTTAAAGATTTTTCAATACACATGAGAATATGATAAACTAAATCAATAAGCAAAGACAAATTTTAACAAAATTTCTGACAAAAATGATGCAAAACAAACTCAAAACAGAGTTATACAGATTGAAATTACCACCAGAATTAAGCTGATAAAAGACAGTTTTAAGCTGATAAAAACAACAAGTTTGTGTTTTTATGTGTATGTATGTACACACACATACACACGCACATATTCAGTTTTTCATTCATCTCTGAATGCAATATTTGGACACAATGTCTGTATATGGGAAATACTACATGTTTCAGGTCTTACAAAATACACCCTGAAACAGGTGACCCAAGTGAGGTTAATCAACCTTTGGTTTGTATTCAAGTGACATTCTACTGACCCCACGGGTCTTTTCTTCTTAACCTGAGTCATATAGATGTATTGCTGGTGGCAGGTAAAAAGCACCATTTGAGTGTGATCATTGCCAGTGCTGCCTGACTGGCTCCCATGCTGGTGGCATGTAGAAGGTACCATTCGAGCATGGTAAATGCCAGTGTTGACTGACTGGTCACATGCCAGTGGCACGTAAAAAGCACCATTTGAGCATGGTCAATGCCAGTGCCACCTGACTAGCTCCTGTGCCAGTGGCACATAAAAAGCACCACAAGTGTGGCTAATGCCAGTACTGCCTGACTGGCACGAGGGCCAGTGACACATAAAAAGCACCCACTACACACTCAGAGTGGTTGGCATTAGGAAGGGTATCCAGTTGTAGAAACATTGCCAAATCGGATTGGAGCCTGGTGCAGCCTTCTGGCTTGCCAGCCCTCAATCTGTCCAACCCATACCAACATGGAAAGGAGACGTTAAATGACAATGATGATGATGACGTCTGCAGTCTCCAAGTAGTTTCTGAGAGCTCTTCTACTCACCCTTCTAAAACCTAAGCCTAATACAAAGGCCTTGTTTAGGAACTGACCTATGAACCCTTGACTGCCCTTCTCCATGTATGCACTTGCTCTTCCACCTATTCCTGCAACAAATATTCTACTCTTGATACTTCATCCTCTTCCTGTCTTGCATCTCTTCCATTCTCTTCTCCCAAGGCAGAGTTAGCACCAGTAAAATAAACTGCTTTATGGTTTCAGAAGCCAAGATAATATCCAGTCTCAAGAAGGATTGAGTGATATATGACAGAAATTTATAAAATATCAGAAAAGATATTGGGTATTTTTCTTCAGCAGTTCTTTGATTTTGTTTTGATATATATATATATATATATATATATATATATACATAAATCACATATATGCTATGTGACTCTGTATGTGTGTGAATGTCTCCTTGTTTTAGTTGTAAACAAGTGTCATTGTCACATAAGCAGTGTCCTTTTTTTGCGGTCTTCTGTGAAAACAAATCTGACCATGGAAAAATATTATCTTCCATGAAAACAGGTAAGGACTGCTGACACATATATGCATACAC
>NC_068983.1:38762859-38769971 GCF_001194135.2 Octopus bimaculoides | reverse complement strand
GTGTGTGTGTGTGTGTGTGTGTGTGTGTGTGTGTGTGTGTGTGTGTGTGTGTGTGTGTGCGTACATGCGTGCGTGCATGCGTGTGTGTGTGTGTGTATAACAATAGAAATTCATGCCTGCATACATATCCTGTATGCATATACACACACATACATGTATGCACACACATAGACTCATGTATACACACATACATGTTTACATACATATCTACTTACGCACACATACATACATACATACATACCCAACCTGTTATGAAAAAGGATCTTGTATCAAAGCAATAAAATCGCCACCCATCTTCAAGCAACCACACTCCTACTCATGGCTCTAAGCAAGTATGCTTCTCCAACGGAATCCGTAATTAGTATCGTTATTGTTACTTTCATTTTACAAGTACTTTGTTTTGTAAAATGTGAGCCTATCCAGCTGGAATATACATAACAGCTCCACTTCAAGATAAAAGTATTTAGTACTTGAAATGGGATCCAATTGTAAAAGGATACACACAGATATTTGTAAATCTCAGAACCATTGAACCCATATCAACATAACAAAAGAAAATGCAAACCAACAACAACAAAAAAGGAAAAAAAAACATGTATATATGCACACATACACTCACATACTCACATCTACTTATTAGTATGTATTATTTCTTTCATACATCTGTGGCTGATAAAATATGTACTTCAGAAATATTAAGGTTTATTGCTTCTAACGTCATTATTACGTAAACCTAGCTTTAAAATAATAGCCTTGGTTTAACAATTATGTTTTGCTTCTTTCACAAAGTAGAACACCAATTTATAGATACTGATACCAGGAAAGAAGCAAACCATCAGAAATTCCACGCTCAATGAAAAGTATAACAATACCAAACAAGAAAGACCACAGAAAGGTTTGGCAAAAGAATAAGATGAAAGATCTTTGAGAAAAAAACTCAAACCGAAATAATCAGCTATCCAAACACCCCTGTCTTTTAGTGAAGGTTTCCTAAAGACTGGCCCATTGATCTGATTAACATGTAGCCTGCTCATGAAATAAATGTGCAAGTGGCTGAGCACCCCACAGACATTTGTACCCTTAATGTATTTCTCAAGGAGATTCAGCATGACAGAGAATGTGACAAAGAATTTACAGGTACGACTCATTTTTGTCATCTGAGTTGACTGAAGCACTGTGAAATAAAGTGTCTTGCTCAAGGACACAATACAACCTTATGATCGTGAGTTGGCTACCCTTGCTACTAAGCCACACACCTTTGCATGATGTTTTCCTACACACACACACACACACACACACACACACCAAAAAGCAAATCATTCTTTACTGGTTGAATAAACCTTTGGGTGGAACTACAAGTCCAAGTCAACACAAATATATGATGTGAGCAGCCATGAATTGTCTCTGCCGTGAGAAGCCTGTTCCAGCCTCTTTCAACCTTTCATCACCCTCGCTACTGTTTGATGGAAGATTAACCTTGCAAGCAACACGCTGACCTTGCTAGTGGTGGTGCTGTGGAAGGAAGCACCCTGTACAGTGTGTAGAGTACTTGGCAGTAGGAAGGGCATCCAGCTGTAGAACACCATGTCAAAGCAGAGATCGGTGTGTTAGATAGTCCTGTAATCCATCAAACCATCCAGCATGTATGTGTCAGCATGGAAGATGGACATTAAAAGATAATGATAACAATGGAGATGATAATGATGATAACATGTGTGTGTGTATGTGCATGAATGTATATATGTGCATATATGTATGCATGTAAGTATGTGTACACACACACACACACACACATCCAACTCATGCAGGCACAAAAAAGCAGGTGATGATGATGATGATGTGATGATGACGATGACAATGACAGCAATTATGATGAGGCACTGTACAAACTCATTCATAACACATTCACTCTAAATTATCTACATATACCCTCTCTCTCTCTCTCTCTCTCTCTCTCTCTCTCTCTCTCTCTCTCTCTCTCTCTCTCTCTCTTTCTTTCTCGCTTTCTCTTTCAATGACCCTCACACACACACATTAATACACACAAACACAAAATACAAGTATATCAAGAGTGAAAAACTGAAAAACTACCAAAAGCAACAACAAAAACAAGAAACGCCTGCTTGAGCAAGCATAAAAGCTGAAGCTGAGCTATTATATATCCAAGTTGTAGAAAATTCATTGAGGGACAATAAAACAACCAAGATGTTCATGAGACTGGTATGAATCATGAATTTAGGGGGTTGAATCATGAATCCAATGGGAAATCAGTTGCCACTAATGAAGGTCAAACTTACAAAAAGTCTGATATTCCCCGATAAATAAACAAGAAAATTTTACAAATAAATAAATAATAATAAATTTTAAAAATACCTAAAAAACAGTAGAATTGAATAGAAAAAGCTATGAAGTAGATATAAATCTCTGTGAGGTGACTCCATGAACTAGCTTCGATTTTAAAGGGATTTTTATTATTATTATTATTATTATTATTAATTTTTTGGTTGTTTGTATTAAAATCAATAAGAGACTGATCATCAGTCTATTGCTTTTCCAGACCCTTTTAGGGTGAAGGATAAGGACAGCTGGATGAGATCAATACAGTTTATATTCAATTTGAAACTACTGAAAGTTAAAGGTTGGAGTGTGGGGAGAACAAATGATATATATATATATATAGAGAGAGAGAGAGATACACACACAGAGAAATAATTAAAAAAAAAAAAAGGAGTTTGAAAGAGATACGGTTATGAAAAGGAAGTACTTAGTAGGGGTCTATGATTGGCAACAGTGAATAGAGGAAATAGGAGGAGTAGAATTGCATAAAAGTAATCTAACTTCATTCACATTGCTAATACCTTTTGAAAATGGCATGAACATCAGAACTTTTGATACCTTGTACCTATGCAAGAGAATCAATATGATTAGTTTGATTACATACACACACACACATACATATATCTTTGTTTTGATGTGACTCATTCCTTATTGCATTGACTGAAATTAAGTGACAATATATATATATATATACATATATATATATATATATATACATACACACACATATATTTATATATTAGTATGCATGTAGATGTGTGTATATATTTATGTGTTTATATATTATGTATATATTATCTATATACCTACATATATACACACACACATACACACACATATATATACATACATATATATATGCATACATACATACACACACACACTCACACACATAGATAGATAGATAGATAGATAGACAGACAGACAGACAGACAGACAGACAGACAGATATATATACATGCATACATATATTGCACACACAAACACACACACATCCACTTTCAGATACATCCATGCACACTTACAGATTAGGCATATATAATTTAAGCATTCATCCGTGTTTACACACAAACATTATCATTTTCCCAATGACGCACTCAAACATGCACATAATCTGTGTTTGTTTTTTTTTCTTTCCTTTCAACATCAATAGATTAACACCACTGATTTTGTCGGAAGGAATAATAAATGGATACTGCGATGTTCATGCTATTCCAAGATTCATTAGTGATGTAGATGAGATACATATAAATGTAACATATCTTCCACAAATATTTCCTTATTTCCATTGGCATCCAGTTGTAGTAACTTAATCCTGTTTAACAAATTGTCATTCTTAACGAGATTGTCACATCTTCATCTTGAATATCTTGAATACATCAATATCATCTTCATTTTCTATGCAGCTTTAAGATCCAGTGTCATGGGGAAAAGACATACATGAATATATATCTTATATGCTGTATTTTCAAAATTTGCAAACATGAAATTGTTAAAATAACCCAGAAATAATAATAAAATAGGAGCACTCAGCGCAAATCTCCACTAAGGCAACACTAAAGTTCTCTCAACGATTAGCCAGAGATGATTTTTAAATGAGAATATCTGAAATAAAATATATATATATATATATATATATATATATATATATATATATATATATATATATATATATATAAGCAAAACATTCAAACACTGAGATTTGAAATCAGATGTCACTACTGTTAATATTATCTGTGGATAAAATTAAAAATTGATGGTATCAACAGTAGTAACATAGGGGGTCTGCAGGCAAATAGCATTATTTAGCTATAAATTACAAATTTGCACAAAGCATAAGGATGCATAAATGCATGCACCTGCTAGAAATAAGACCTAAAGTCTTAATTAAACCATTGTACAGCACCAAGATAACAGAGAAATAACAGTATATATACATACACACACACACACACACACACACACACACACACATATATATATATATATACACACTCAAATTATAATTTTCATGTCTTAATTATCAAAACACATTAAAATTTTGGGTCATTATGCTGCTGTACCATTCTGAATATTACAAACTCTTACATATGAAAAAGAAAAAGCCAAATATTTTTAAAACATAAGCAGAACCATGTAGACTTTGCCTTTCAGGTTGACTTTGCCATTCAGGTTGACTCTGTCTTTCATCTTTTTGGGACTGATAAATTAAGTACCAGTTGTGTACTGGGCTTGATCTAATCGACTGGCCCCCTCTTCAAAAATTTCAGGCCTTGTGCCTAGAGTAGAAAAGAAAAAACAAAATAAAACAAAAAAAAAAGATTACTGTACTTATTTTATTGGTCTTGTAAAGAACAACATAGTGTTGAAAATTTTGGTTAGCTGGATGTTGAATAGATAGAGTTGACTTTGGTTGCTTGCTGTTCCCCAAATACAACCAAGTCCATTTTAGATTTTGATGTGAACATTTATTTATACATAATTTAATAATACTTACAACAGTTACTTGCTGGGAGTTGAGTCACTGTTTACTAGCAGAGAGACATGAAGATATGTCATGTTTCAGTTAAAAATTTAACAGTTACTACTTATTCATGTTGTTGCAAGAGGTGAGGATATAGTGTTCATGGTACATGGTTGAACAAAAGCGTTGTAGACAATGTGATTCTTCTAAACACTAGTTGAACAGTGACCAGGAGTCCTGAGTTTTTCTGTCTTCTCAAGAACCATCTTAAACTTGTGGTTTGATTGTGACACACAACTCAAATAACAGCCAAGTTTTGGGGGAAAAGACATGGAAAATTCCACTAGAGAACACACAATTGAATGATTACAGCTGTAATATGAGTGGCTAGAAATTCAGGACAAGTTGCCTGATATACCATGGACTATTTCTCGTTACTGGGCTAAACAGATTTTGACCCTAAGCTACACTACAGTAGCTTAGACACAAAGAGAGATAACTTGGATTGACCAAAATACCTCAAGGTATTTTTTTATGCAACATCTTTTTTATGGGAAAAGGTATATCTGTGTGGTGAAGAACTGTGGGGCACAGTTGAGCGAGAGACCAACAAAACTTGTAACACCAAAGACGAACTGAAGGCAAGGATTATGGCAGCATTCACCAACTTAAACAAGGAGACCATCCAGAAGAGTTTCAGGAGATTCCAAAGTCGTCTGGAGGCTATGGTTGAAGTCAATGGCGAATTTTATTGAATAAATTTACTTTTTAGTATTTCAAGATATTTTTATGTAATTTTGGTAAATATATCTGTTAAAATGAGATGTCAGTGTTATTTTCATTTTTGCATAGCTTAGATGACAGTTTATTCACCGCATCCTGTATATCTTTATATATATTATCAGTAGTTCTCATATGCAAAAAACAAGCGCACTCTAAAGCATTAGAGCAGTAATATAGTTTTTAGGAAGTTAAAAGTTATGGCCATTCGTAAAGTGACCATTGATTTTGCACCTATAAAGCACTTAACAATATAGGCATCAGTCTGATGAGTTGACTATACTGCTAAGTACTTTATTGGTTTGAAACCAATGGTCACTCTATGACCAGCCATAACTTTCAACTTCCTAAAGAATATATTTATATATATATATTTTGTTTTGAATCTGTGTGAACGCGTATAAGTTGTGTAAAGTTAAAACATAATCTGGTTTTCATGTTTTTTATTATGGTATTTTAACAAAATTAGCACTCTCTTACATAGTGTAACACAAACATTATCAACCATATATAGTTAATGTACATGGTTTGTGATTTGGCATGGTGAAGATTACACTCTCACCCAGCAGTTTGAGAGAGTGATCTCCACTGCTCCAGATCACAGTCTACTGGCAAATACAGCAGCTATATGCATTAAGTATACATGGTTGATAACACACACACACATAGTTTATATATGGCAAATGAAAGACAGAAGATGGAATATATGAGAATTTATTATTGATCATGACAATTGTTTTGACACATCTCGCATCGATCCCTCATGGGTGGGACACTCAACAACTGGTTCAGGAGCATCCGGCGGTGCAGATGTATTTCATTGCATGATAAATAAATACAACTCATTAAAATAACAGTTCCGCAATGTAAGTTCTTGTTTTGTGGAAAGAAAAGCAGCCAGACAGAGGAAATATCTTCATTTATATAGCAGATCAAAAATAAAATCGCAGAGGGCAAAATGAGAAACAAACACGCAATCCAGCGAGAAAAGTATTGAAAATAACCGTTAACAGATATGGATGTATAAACACCTTTGGGCAAGCTGCATGGTGCAAGTACACTCGTTTTCCAAGCATCCGCAAAAATGTGAGTACATGCACACGTGAGGTTTGGTGCACTCATGATCACTAAGTGAGTTAACTATCTACTTGGTATTTATAAGGGAGGTTAAAGGTAAACTTGTCATCCATACCTTAAAGTAAATTAAATATGTTAACAGTTACTCAAAATTTATTCCCACTGCATTGTGCAAAAGTACATTTATATGAGTGTTGGCATCTCGAGAGTCACTCAGAAATTCTATTAATGATATTATTAGTCCACAGTAGAGACAGGGATTTCTAGGAGCAAAGACGGCATCTCCTGGAAATTATATTGTATGGTTTTGCGTACCTTACTATGAACCAAGTTATGCTATATATATATATAGATTTTCAATCAAATCTCCTGTGAATCAACACAGGATCCCTTGACAACAAAGTAACCTTCATTTTACTAAGGTATCTTTGGTCCAACAAGTAGCTAGTAGACT
>NC_068983.1:38756097-38757849 GCF_001194135.2 Octopus bimaculoides | reverse complement strand
AATACTAAGCGAACAAAGATGCAAAACCACAGAAACACCCAGCCTTCCTTATTCATCTATCACCTTTTCCTCTGCCATTCATAAACACAAGAGTATTATTATAGTAGATTATCTTGGTCATGGGAGCTATGAAAAAAATACAAAGCCCAGCATCACCACCAGATCATTCTACACATCTGTGTAATTCTTCGTGCAATTCGACCCAGCCATTTGACTGTGAATCTCAAGACAAGAAAGAATTGCCCATGTCAAATTTATATGTATAAACTAATTGTATTTTAGCCAGAGTTCTTTTGTCACACTTCTGTGACCTCATCAGTGGTCCTTTACTTTCTTCTCTCTTTTTTGTGTCTCTCCTTCCTAACGATCTGCCATTTTGCATATATACAAAATGAACACTAAATATATAGTGTGTGTGATTTCATTGGCTAAACTGGCAACATGACTGTCCCTAAATACAACAATATATATATATATATATATATATGTGTGTGTGTGTGTGTGTGTGTGTGTGTGTGTGTGTGTGTGTGTGTGTGTGTGTGTGTGTGTGTGTGTGTGTATGTATGTATGTATGCATGTATGTATGTATATATATGATATACTGAAGACTTTTATATGGCTATGTTAAGTCAACATACCTGATTTCTTCAAAAATTCTAACACTGCATTTGAGTACTTGCTATTATTCAACATTTATTTATTGCACAAGTGAGCGCTATTAGACGAATAAGAGATCCAAAGGAAAAAAAACAAATAAAACATATCAGAAAAATTAAACAAATTGGAATCAAGTGCATAAATATTATCTGGTGACTAGCAGAAAACTGCACTTCTGGAATTTGAGTTATTTCTAATAAAATAAAATCCTCCTGAGATACTGGTATAATTTGAATAAAAATAAAAAGAACCAGAAGTGAATTTGTTAGTATGGTTGTTTCATATGCAGCAGACTTCAAAATATACCCACATGACAACTGCTGTTTCTAGCACATTAAATGACCATACAGAGGGTGAATAATCACTGAGTTTGTTTAAAGAAGAGAAATTACAACCGCAATGAAATAATGAAAGAAATATTTACTGAGTGAATAAATACTATTAGATGAATAAAGGACAAAAAGGAAGAACTAAAAACAAATAGCAGAAAAATTACACCAATTTAGAACCAAATGTGTAAATATCATTTAGTGACTAGCAGAAAACCACCCAGAGGGCTGTCTTCTGGTTAGTATATTATATTTTTTTATTTCTTTTTTTTTTTTTCACTTGTTCCAGTCATCAGACTATGGCCATTCTGGGGCACCGCCTTGAAGAATTTTTAGTTGAATGTATTAACTTCAGTGTTTATTTTTTAAAAGCCTAGATATAGTTCAAATTTACAGAAAAACAAAAGATAAAGACAGGTGTAGAAACAACAAGCAGGTGTATTAATTTAAAACTTGGGAAGAATGGAAAAGTTTTTGATATTTCAAGCTTATGCTTTTCAACAGAAAGGATTAAGAGGAAAAAAAAACCAGAGTGAGAAAAAAAATGTTTAAGGATTACATATATATATGGCGAGCTTCTTTCAGTTTCCCTCTACCATATCCACTCACAAGGCTTTGGTTCACCTGAGGTTATAGTAGAAGATACTTACCCAAAGTTCCACACAGTGGAACTGAACCCAGAACCATGTGGTTGGGAAGCAAGCTTCTTACCACACAGCCACACTTGCAGCTATATATATATATATATATATATATATATATATAT
>NC_068983.1:38746343-38755414 GCF_001194135.2 Octopus bimaculoides | reverse complement strand
ATATATATATATATATATATATATATATATATATATATATATACACACACACACACACACTGGCACTATATATGCATACATACACACACACACACACACACACACACTGGCACTATATATGCATACACACACACACACACATATATTAGTAGAGGTTAAGGTGTTGCGCTCATGATGGGCAGCTCATTGGCTCAGTTCCTGGGCTGGGCAGTGTATTATGTTCTTTGACCAAGGCACTTCATTTCACAATGCTCCAGTCAACTCATCTGTGAATGAGTAACCCTGTGATGTACTAGCCTCCTGATCAGCAGGGTGTCATCATCTGAAAGCTAAAATGATGCAAAGCAGTGACCAGCAATATATAACAACATCTGATAATCTGGTCAATCACATGATTACTGATGTGTGTGTGTGTGTATATGTGCACATGCATATGTATACAGGTTTGGCCAAAAGTCACCTGACAGTAAATCAAAATTCTATAAATACTTAATATTCAATTTTATTTATTCATTCCAATTATGAATGTTTATTAATTGAAAGCTGTGAGTTAAAATCACCATTTTTCTCAACATTTGTCTATTAGCAAAGTCTCATATAAATTTTTTTTGTTTTATTCTTGGAATTAAATGGTTTTCATTTAATGTCAGGTGACTTTTGGCCATCTTGTTTTTATATATAATACACACACATACATATGTATGTGTGTATATACATATATATATATATATATATACATATATATGTGTGTGTGTGTGTAACATATGGTATAGTTATAAACAGCAAATTTTAGCCATTGCTCCACAGACTGTAAAAAATGATGAACAACTTTTGTTGTTTTCAAATCTTATTGGGTTCTTATCAGAGGTGTTTACATTATTCTGACAGTCTCTAGAAAAACAAGCAGACAAACTGTTTATATACTCAACAAATGCAGCAGTTACTCTATGAAGGACTTAATTTGCATACTGAAAGTGTTTAACACACTATAAATACCAGTGGCCTGTCAACAGGGATCTTAGTCCACACAGTATCAAGGTATGATATAATATATACGTAACATATGGTATAATTATAAACGGGGCAAATTTTAACCATATAACTGAAGAAAGAAATTGGAGTCAAGAAGAAGTATGGTTGGACATTTATTTATTATTTGCTACAATTGTTTCACAATAATCCAAGAATACAGGTATTTGATTATGCAACTGTTTGTTTGCATAATAAGATCCAGGTGGACGAGCTTTATACTGTACTCTACCAGGTCCTTTATGGAATATAACATAACTATATCTATCTATTTATCTATCTATCTATCTATTTATCTATCTATCTCCCTCTCTCTCCCTCTCTCTCTAAATATATATATATATATAGGTGCAGGAGTGGCTGTGTGGAAGTAGCTTGCTTACCAACCACATGGTTCCGGGTTCATTCCTACTGCATGGCACCTTGGGCAAGTGTCTTCTACTATAGAATCAGGCTGACCAAAGACTTGTGAGTAGATTTGGTAGACGGAAACTATAAGAAGCCTGTCGTATATATGTATATACAGGGTGTCCACAAGGTCTGGGTACATGGAGTAAATAAAATCACAACATAAACAATTAAATATAAGAAATAATAATTTCTTAAAGTATGTGTTAATCCCCATGTGGGTACATGGAGTAAATAAAATCATAACATAAACAATTAAATATAAGAATTAATAATTTCTTAAAGTATGTGTTAATCCCCATGTACCCAGACTTTGTGGACACCCTGTATATATGTATGTGCGTGTATATGTTTATGTGTTTGTGTTTGTCCCCCCAACATCACTTGACAACCGAAGGTGGTGTGTTTACATCCCTGTAACTTAGCGGGTCAGCAAAAGAGGCCAATAGAATAAGTACTAGGCTTACAAAGAATAAGTCCTGGGGTTGATTTGCTTGACTAAAGGCGGTGCTCCAGCATGGCCGCAGTCAAATGCCTGAAACAAGTAAAAGAGTAAGAGTATATATATATATATATATATATATACAGACAGACTGATTGATAGATATACATAAATACATACATACATACATACATACAAACAAACAAACAAAGAGTGGCAAGGTATATTTGAGATCAATTTTGCAAACAGTGAGCAAACATATGTTTCGTAAACATATTTTCACCCTCGTTGTCAAAATAGACATGTGATTAAACTTGCTGAGCTCTCTGGTTAAACTTGAGATACATGTTGTTTAACCAAAAGTTCTATTTTCACAATGATCTTCAAATATGTTTATTAAACATATCGTTGTATTTTTGCCTATAAATTTGATAAATTTATACACAAATACACATACATACACATAAATACATATATATAAATTCAAATTACAATAAACGTAATCAAACAAACGAAGTTTGCTTTTAGAAGCGTTGAGATGTCTTAGAAAGTTAAAGAAGTGATTTTAAATTCTCAAACGCAGGATAATGCTAATAATATAGCCTGAACAGGGTAAACTACCCCTATTTTGCAGAAAAAAAGTGTAGGTAGTTAATCCATATATAAACTAAAGCTTCGATAAGATAAGTATTGCATTTATTTTCAGTAATATTGTTAAATGTTTTTCTTTTATTTATTGGTAAAATAAGTATTTTTATATAAATTCATTTGATATTTATTGTTAGTCGATATATATACATTGATTTTATTATTATTATTTTATTTTGACCTGACGATTAGCTATATTTTTTAATAGAATTGCTTTTCAATCGATTAATTTTGAATAGGCAGTGTAAAGTCATATATGAAATTTAGCAGCAAAAACAAGAAAATCAGCTAAGTAACAGTTTGTAGTAATTCTTCATAGTCAGGTATATATCTTGAAATTTTATGCTCTAATATTAGAGATAAAAGAGGAACATCAGAGTATCCTTCATCATGGTTCTTTATGGATTTGTAGATAAATATTCAAAGTCTTGATATTTGAACCCCACAAATAAGAGAGAACTTAAAGAACCAGAGCAGATACCACATGACATTTTGCCCAACTCTGTAACAGTTCCATTTGTCCACTGCCTTAGATTAGGTTGAAAGCTACCAGACTGTAGGAATGAACCCAGGATCTCATGAGTGCAAAATGAACTTCTTAACCATTTTGCTATGCCTGTGTCCACATTTGCATCTATATGTATATACTGACAACCATGCACAGATGTAAGATACAAGTGTATGGAAACACATAGCTGCATGCGCAGACACATATACATTCATACATACTAACACCAACTACAAACCATTCGCTTATTTATGAACATTCATAACCATACACACTAACACACGCACACACACACACACTATCATACACTAAACACACACACATGCACACACATTCAAATACATAAACTCAGACACACACCATGCACACACTAACACAAACATACACACACACACACACACACACATACATATGCATTCAAATACATACACTCACTGACACACACACCATACACACACGACACACACACACACCATACACACACACGTGCACACACACACACACACACACACACACACACACATGCATTCAAATACATAAACTCACTGACACACACACCATGCACACACTAACATACTTACACACTTATACAAACATATTGAAGGAGAAAACATTTCAATCAGAAATATATCCTGTGAATAGAGAGACAAGAAAGAAGAAACACACACACACACACACACATACACACACACACACACACATACACACATGCACACAAACACGCACTAAAAAAAAAAGAGAAAAGAAAATTAGAAAGTGTGACCATGAGCAAATATGATAAAAAGTACCCCAAAACTTCAATCATTTCAAAGTATTTCAGTGATCAGTCCTTTAATCGTTTCCCCATGTTGTAAAATCAGAAAATTGCCTCGTTCTTACATACAACACAAGTGTGTGTGTGTGCGTGTGTGTGTGTGTGTGTGTGTGTGTGTGTGTGTGTGCACGTATATATATATATATATATATATATATATATATGATCAAAGAACCTCTGCAATGTGTACCTATGGAAATAGATGCATAGATAGAGCTTATCTGAAATATCAATTTCTTTTGATGGAGTGTATATAAATGTATTATTATAAGACACACATACATACATACATATATA
The DNA here is from genome assembly GCF_001194135.2 of Octopus bimaculoides. Taxonomy (NCBI): domain Eukaryota; kingdom Metazoa; phylum Mollusca; class Cephalopoda; order Octopoda; family Octopodidae; genus Octopus; species Octopus bimaculoides. The sequence goes on along the minus strand of NC_068983.1, from coordinate 38,751,268 downwards.
CATACATACATATAGTTCAGTCAAATCAACTCAGGTGTATTACTGGTACAGTTTTATTGATACTAGTTGGATGAAAAGCAATACTGAACTAAATTTTTTTTCTTTTGATAAAATACAACATAGTATTTAAATGCTATGCCATATATATATATAGAGTGCTTTGTTTCACCTGATGGCAAAATAATGCTGACCTGGTAGCACATGCTACAAAGGTGAGATAATAGGAATAAGTATTTGGTTTTGTTTATTTGTATGTATGTTGTGTTTATTTGTATGTATGTTGTTCAGAGATGTAACCCTTGTGTAATGGATTTAACATCACTGCATTACATCATTCATGCACACACGCGCATGCATTTATATATATATATATATGTGTGTATAGTGAACTTTACAAAAAAAAATGAAAGACGAAGACAGGTGTGTAAACAACAAACAGATGTATTAATTTAATGCTTGGGAAGTGAGAAAGTCTTTTATGTTTCGAGCCTACGCTCTTCGACAGAAAGGAATACAGAAATAAACAGGGAGAGAAAATGGAAAAAGGTTTAGTGGCTAGCAATCTATCATGGAGAATGCCAGACAGAGGGGTCACACAGGAGAGCTATTCTTTTATTTGTTTCAGTCATTGGACTACAGCCATGCTCGAGCACCGCCTTTGGTGTATGTGTATGTGTTTGTGTGTCTGTGTTTGTCCCCAACCCCCATTGCTTAACAACCGATGCTGGTTTGTTTACGTCCCCGTAACTTAGCAGTTCAGCAAAAGAGTCCTATAGAATAAATACTAGGCTTACAAAGAATAAGTCCTGGGTTCGATTTGTTCAACTAAAGGCCAATGGTAGCCTTAATACACAAATAAAAAAATTCTATCCACCAATGTGGTGTTGAGCATTCGCTGTGTAAAGGTACTCAGTACACTCTGTAAAGTGGTTGGCATTAGGAAGGGCATCCAGCCATAGAAACCATGTCAAAAACAGGCAATGGAGCCTTGAACAGCCCTTCAGCTTGCCAACTTCTGTCAAAACATCCAACCCATGCCAACATGGGAATGGATGTTAAATGATGATGATTGTGTATGTGTGTGTGCGTGCGTGTGTGTGAGTGAAAGAGGAGAGAGAGAGAGAGAGAGAGAGAGAGAGAGAGAGAGAGAGAGAGAGAGAGAGAGAGAGAGAGAGAGAGAGAGAGAGGTTTGGTGTTAGACAGGAAGGGCATTCCACCATAGAGAAAGAATCTACCAACCTCTTGCAAGCATGGAAAAGCATTAAAGTGACTATGATAACAATGACAATGACATCAACAATAATAATGATGATGATGATATGACTACAATGAGAATAATCGTCATCTTGATTGTCATCATTATGCTCACCGGCATTATTATTTTGGTCTCAAATAAAAAATAAAAATGTAATATTCTTGGTTTCTTGCTTCTTTTTTGCTTGTTTTTTTATTGTTTATTTTGAAACCATTTAGTCGAAGCTTATCAAACTAGTTCCAAAATGAAAAGCATTTAAAATGTCATCGTACTCTATATTCAATACACCAGCACATTAACCCGTTCCGGAAATTTCCAATAATACTTACTTATATTACAGAGTTATAGAGAGACAAAAAATAAATAAATAAATAAATAAATAAATAAAAAGAAAAAAGAAAAACAAAAAAAAAACAGAGAGAAAAAAGAAAAAGGAAAACATCACAGAAGTCCACAGGATTAAGTGTTTTCATGATATAATTGAAAACAGACTAGAATCGATATAAATTCTGGTAAATTTTCTAATAACCATGACCTGACCCTAAGAAGAGGGCTGTGTTTAGTATCTACATCAGCCAATGAAGTTATATGATTGATCTCATAGTCTATTCTCCAATTCAATCACTCTCTTTCTCCCAGTTTGTTATATATGTATACTTTGGTAATGAGGCATTTCTAAATGTTAGCTAATGTTTACGTAACCTCCGTCTCAGAGAAATTGTGTTCCGGCACTCTTATTCTTGCTTCCATTTATGTTTATTCCTCTATTATTAATTTATGTAATTTATTTATTAGTTTACAATCTTTTATGACTTGTTTTTTCCTTTTTCTTTTTTGGTGGTGGTGGTGGTGGGGTTTAATTCAGTATATTTTGATTTCTCTAAAAGCTCACTTTTTCTCACTTGTAAACTCACAAATTATTTCTCTTTCTTTCACACACACACACAGACAGACATACAGACAGATGCATACACATACACACATGCATGCACGTACACACACATATTTACATCATTATTTAATGTCTGTTTTACAAGCTGGCATGGGTTGGACGGTTTGACAGGATCCAGTGAGTCACAGGGATGTGCCTAGCTCCACACACATACACACACACACACACACACACACATACATATATATATTATCCTCAAACAAGAATATTATTGACTGTGAACTTCAAAGTTCTACACAGTTAAGTCAAAATTTTGAAGTCACTGTTAATAATGTTCTTGTTTAAGAATAAATAAATTTGTATTCTTCAAAAGTATAGAGTAACCTAACAGATTAATTAAAATTGTTTTTATTATAACTGAACATAAAAACAAACATCAAAGCACACAAACACACACACACACACACACACACACATGTACACACATGTACGCACACACATATACACATTCACATAAACCTATACATCATCTTCATTCTTCATTCTTTGAAAGATTAATTCTTCATGTTTAAATATACATTCTCTAGCACTTCTACAATCAATATACAACAATATATATAATACTAGGCATAGGAGTGGCTGTGTGGTAACTAGCTTGCTTCCAACCATGTGGTTCTGGGTTCAGTCCCACTGTGTGGCACCTTGGGCAAGTGTCTTCTACTATAGCCTCGAGCCAACCAAAGCCTTGTGAGTGGATTTGGTAGATGGAAACTGAAAGAAGCCCGTCGTATATATGTATATATATGTGTGTATGTGTGCATATATGTTTTTCCCCTCAACATTGCTTGACAACCGATGCTGGTGTGTTTATGTCCCCGTAACTTAGCGGTTCGGCAAAAGAGACCGATAGAATAAGTACTAGGCTTCCAAAGAATAAGTCCTGGGGTCGATTTGCTTGCATATATATGTATGCATGTGTATATGTTTGTGTGTGTGTGTTTGTCCCCCCAACATTGCTTGACAACCGATGCTGGTGTGTTTACGTCCCTGTAACTTAGCAGTTTGGCAAAAGAGACTGATAGAATAAGTACTAGGCTTACAAAGAATAAGTACTGGGGTTGATTTGATTGACTAAAGGCAGTGCTCCAGCATGGCCGCAGTCAAATAACTGAAACAAGTAAAAGAAAGATGTTTTTAAAATATTCTATCTTTACTCCACAAATCCAGCCTAATTACTTACCATTGCCATCCAAGATCAAGCATCACAGCTATCTTGCTTCTTCTCATCACATTTCTTGTGCCTAGCTCCAAGGCTTTGCACTAAACACATATCCCCTACCACCAATCCTTTCCAGAACATCAAACCTCTGTAATTCCCACTTCATTGAGTAGGTGCTCAACTTGAACTTAAGCAGTATTGATTACACCAATCGTGGACAAACTAGGAAGGATGTGTGTTCAGCCAGTCTTTCTCCTCTAAAATAAGTCTTAGAATAAACAAAAAACAGAAAACAATACATCTGTGAACTGTACCTACAATTGGTACTTATTCATATCACCAGGAACTAAGCCACAGAGTTTTAGGTGTCTTAGTCTTGAGCACAACAGAAGACTGACTACATGACATGAACCACCAGTCCTTCAGCTGACAGTCTGTCTCACGCAACAAATGTAAGAGTACTAGAGCCACGATAAAGAGATAAGACTTCAATACGTATATTTACACATACACACACATATACACACATACATGTGCGCACACATGCACACACACATACACACTCACAAACACACGTGCGCGCACGTGAGGGAATTCAAAATGTGCTTTACACAAACAAACCAATTGTATTTAATGGTGCTTAACACAGACAGACCAAAGTTCATCTTTGATTTGGGGCCATGATTAATAACAGTTTAAAATGTTTTGATACCTTGGCAACAGTCATAGTAATTCAATTCTGTGATAGCAGTATGGGTGGTGGTGGTGGTGGTGCTGGTGGCAGTGCAAAAATGATAATGTTGCTTGTAGTGATGACGATGATGACAATGACGATGATGATGATGATGATGACGATGATGATGACGAAGACGATGAAAATGGTGACGATGACGATGGCAACAATAACAAGAGTGTCAATAATGACAGCGACAACAAAGGGTGGTACCAACATCAGGGATGAAGATGAAGAAGAACATGGTGGGGGTGGGGGAGTGGAGAAGAGGAGGAGGAAAGACTATAAAAGATGGTGATGATGGCAATGGTAGGGATGACAGTGAGAATAATGGTCCAATGGAGGGTGGGGTGGCATGGAGGTGTGTGCAGATTATGAGGTAAAGGACTGTGATGAAACGATAGTAGTAGTAGTAGTAGTAGTAGTAGCAAAAGCATTAGTAGGAGCTGTGATGGTGGAGGATAAGCGTGATGGTAACTGGGTTCTTTTTTCTTTTTCATATGATATTTTTTTTCTTTCAATAAAGAAACTGACAAAATTCTTATACATTTTTTTTTTATTCTTCCTACTTTGCTAGAAAAAAAAAACACAAAAAACTAAAACAAAAATAAAATAAAACAAAATAATTAAAAAATATTAAATCATCCCAGACCATCTCATTCTTTTACTTTCTCTCACACATTTCCTCCTCTCTCTCTTTGTTTCACCCTTGTTCTCTCTCTCTCTCTCTCGCTACTTCTTACTCCCACCCTGTGTCCCGCCTTTCATCTCTTGCTTTCTCTCATTGTCAAGAAAAGGAAGACTGTTGGGATATACTTTGAGAAAT
>NC_068983.1:38723558-38741626 GCF_001194135.2 Octopus bimaculoides | reverse complement strand
TCTATCGGTCTCTTTTGCTGAACCGCTAAGTTACGGGGGAACATAAACACCCAACCATCAGTTGTCAAGCGATGTTGGGGGGACAAACACAGACACATAAACATATACACACACATGCATATATACATATATACGACGGGCTTCTTTCAGTTTCCGTCTACCAAATCTACTCCCAAGGCTTCGGTCGGCCTCAGGCTATAGTAGATGACATTTGCCCAAGGTGCCACGCAGTGGGAATGAACCCGGAACCATGTGGTTGGTAAGCAAGCTACTTACCACACAGCCACTCCTGTGCCTCTCTCTCTCTCTCTCTCTCTCTATATATATATATATATATATATATATATATATATATATATATACTCGCTAGCTTTCTTATAAAGGGGTCTAATGTTCTTAGCTTAGACTTGGGGGGGGGGGCAACCAGATCGAACCATCTCAAGTGTAACCTGAAATGGTCATGACTTCTAGGACTTGACTGATGAAAGAAAGCCAAGAATGACCTGTCTTTTTCTTTTGCCTGTCCTTCTAATTGTTGTTGTCTTGTCTGCCTATGTATCATCTATCTGTCCGAACGTTTTAATGCCCTCTATTGCATTTTTATATATATATAAACACACACACACACATATGTATATATAGATAATGTGTATGATGGAGACAAGTATCAATGTCCCACATGGCAAGCTTGATAATTGCTGAAAATTCATGGCATGAAACCAATGGTAGTCTTGCTAACCAACAGATAAAGTATATATGCACACACACACACACACATATATATACATATATATATATAAAGGCGGATGTTAAATGATGACAATGATGATGATATGCATGTACGTATGTACACGTGTACATACACACAAACACACAGACGTGTGTGCATACACACAAACACACAGACGTGCGTGCATACACACATCACATACATATGTACATACATATATAATTATCCAAGAACTGAGAGCAAAGTCAAAGTCTCAATCTAATGGACCATCCACGTTCTGTAATAATGTTCTGTTGTGTCCAAATTGCAAAAATATTTGTAAACCCTTGGCCGGATTTGGATTTAAGTCTTGTTAGTGATACAGACATCAGAACTATAAAAGTAGAGAGAGAAAAGGGTAAAAAATGGCTTTCATACATCAGAATCATACATACATCAGAATCAACAGGGAAATCCAACAGGATAATGTCTACAAGCATCTTATGAAGTGGGTATGTCTTATACATGATTTTGTCATGCAAACTCTCTTATAGCAGAAAGGAAAATGCTTATATCTATATGACAATCAATTCAGGTATTCTGTATTGCTAAAATATCTGATATGTGTAATTAATCTGTATTTAACTGAATTAGAAAGATAAATGTAACCTTTGACTCTCTTTGGTTACAGCAACATACACACTGATTAATCTAGCTTGATAAGGTTGTTTGATTTCATACATACATATAATATACACATAAATATATATATATATATATATCTGTAAATAATATGTGACAATTATTCGGTAGCCATGATAAAACTGAGTTTCGGATGCCGGGACAGAAACCCATGCCGCCATCTCTTCAGTTATCTGGCCATCGAAGAATGCTTCGATGGCTAGATAACTGAAGAGATGGCAGTGTGGGTTTCTGCCCTGGCATCTGAAACTCGGAGTTTTATCATGGCTACCGAATAATTGTCACATATTATTTACAGATAAAATTCTTCTATTTACATAATATCAAGGTCTTTTTTTTTTTTTTTTTTTTGTTGTCTTACCTTTTTTATCAATATATATAAACATATATTCGGTTAAAATGTCTTACAGCTAAGTCGGCTCTTATGAATTTCCCTGAAGAGAAGATTACATTTTTATCAACATCACTTATTCCTTTGGAAGGAACCACTTGTAATCTTTGAAACATATGTTGGAAATAAAAGAATTTAACATATGCGTAATACTCCATTTATTAAATTTTACATATATATATATATATATATATATATATATGTACCATAAATGAATAGGGATTTGAAATTCGAGCATGTACCTTATGAGCACTCCGATACAATGAAGATCTGGCTAACAACATCAAATTATAAGGGAACATTCAGAACCGATTAAGGTAAACAATTAACATTGATAAATCATCTATAAATAAATCTTGAGTTCGTTTCGTTGGATTTCATGTGGTATACAGGGTATATAATCAAGATATCAAAATGAAGAATGGGGAATGATATATTTAAGAGATGAGGAATTATTTACATTATTTACATTTGACGGATATTTGTCCTCATCTTTTTTGTTGTTAACACAACGTTTCGGCTGATATACCCTTCAGCCTTCGTCAGGTGTCTTGGGGAAATTTCGAACCTGGGTTCTCATTCCTAACGATGTGGCGTAGTGGTTAAGAGCACGGGCTACTAACCCCAAGGTTCCGAGTTCGATTCACAGCAGCGACCTGATTAATAATAGTAATAATAATAATAATATAATAATAGTAACATCGTTAGGAATGAGAACCCAGGTTCAAAATTTCCCCAAAACACCTGACGAAGGCTGGAGGGTATATCAGCCGAAACGTTGTGTTAACAACAAAAAAGATGAGGACAAATATCCGTCAAATGTAAATAATGGGGAATGATACATTTAAAAAAATTTATTTATTAAAGCTTTTTCTTCAATATGATAGAAAATACTTCAATAAATAAATTTTGAAGATATATAATTCTCCATTTTTCATTATGGTGTGTGTGTGTATGTGTGTGTTGTGTGTGTGTGTGTGTGTGTGTGTTGTGTGTGTGTGTGTGTGCGTGCGTGTGAGTGTGTATGAGTGTATGCATGTGTGTGTGTGTGTGTGTATTATATATATATACACACATTCATATACATACCCACATAAATATATACATATACATACCTATAAACATCTGTGTGTATGTGTATTTATGTGTGTGTGTGTATTATGTAAGTGTGCGTGTGTGTATGTATGTATGTATCTATGTATGTGGCGGCGGTGTTGTATGGTCACAGCCCGTAGGATGGAGCCATCAAAATAATATATATATAGACACACACATACACACACACACACATATATACACACACACACACACACACACACACACATATATGAGTGTGTGTATGCGTGTACGTGCAAAAGAAAGAGACAAACACAAAATAACATGCATGCATGTTCACACACCCAGGGGTTTATTTATCTACGCGTATACACATACATAGACACATACATACATACCCACGCACATAGACACAGTACGTGGGTGCATGGTTCGTTACATAAACACAACCGATCAATAAACATACACGTGCCGACTGGATCAAAGCAATTTGTTATGAATCACGTGCAATATGAAAGACAACAGCATCAGTAGCAACAACAGCAATATATTAACTGACATGCACAAATGCACATAATCTAATTGATCGTTAGAGCATGAGAAATTGAACGATTTTTAGATAATCAGCAACGGCGGGAGGTAATTGTAATTACCAACTACCAGTGGAAGTTGCAAGAATTAAGTGTACTCCCTCCCAAACAGAAACTGTTTTGCAATTTATATTAGTGTTCATGATATTCCCGACATAAGAATACTTAAGCCTCTCTCTCTCTCTCTCTCTCACTCTCTCCACACACACATACACACATATGTATATATGTGTGTGCATATATATATATATATATATATATATATATATGTATATATATACGTACACATGTATATATCAATATGTACTCAAACCTATGTGTGTGAGTCTCTGTGTGTGTCTATGTGTGCATATACATACACACACACACACACACACACATGTAAATTTAGGAACCATCTAAAGAACACACATACATATAATGTTAATATATATAAATGCCAGTGCCCCCTGGCAGGCTCTTGTGTCAGTGGCACATAAAAAGCACTATCCGAATGTGATCAATGCCAGGTCTGCCTGACTGGCTCCTATGCCGGTGGCACATAAAAAGCACCCACTACACTCTCGGAGTAGTTGGCATCAGGAAGGGCATCCTACTGTAGAAACACTGCCAGATCAGATTGGAACTTGCTGCAGCCACTGGCTTTCCAGACCTCAGTCAAACCGTCCAACACATGCCAGCATGGAATACGGACGTTAAAAGATGATGATGATGATGATGATGATGATGATGATGATGTGTTCCCCCAACTTATGCGAGCAAGGAAAAACAAACGTAAAACAAATGTGTGAACAAATGAACACACACACACGCACACAAGCGCACACTAACACAAACACCAACACACTCTTCCTTGCTTGCACTATTACAACATGTGCCAATGGAGTTTTCTGCCCTACTCTCAATTTACCCTGTTTCCCACCAGGGTTCAGCTCTGTCTTCTACTCTCTTCCTTCTCAACAGCAATAACCTACTTGCTGCCTCCTTCCAACAATACCTACTCTTATGCAGATGACATAACTCTTCATTCCTCCCAAACATTTTCACAACTATGCATCATCTAAATGTAGCCTAAACATGCCAAACCTGTACTGATTCCATAAATAAAGGCCTCGTCAGACTCCTTCATTGGGGCCATGCCAACCTTGTTTTATTTTAACAGCAAAAAACTCATATAAAAAAAAAACACCACTCTACCACATTCTCACTAAATATGAATGGCAATCAGAGCCTGTACAGTTTATTCAAATGCTGGACCAGGGCTGGATTAAGATCCATAGAGGTCCTAAGCATTTAAAAGATTTTGGTGCCCCCAAATATAAGAAATTCAAAATATAAACAATATAAACAATAATAAGCCATAAAATAAATTTTTATTTTTCAAAGTGAAACTAAATTGTAATAGGGAAAAAGAATGTTCATTTTAGTATACTTCCATTTTATTTATATTTGAAAAGCTTTGTCCTACATTTTTTAATTGCAAAGTTTTTGATTAGGTCTTCACTATGACACCATGAACACCATGAACATTTATTTCCAAATTATATATCTGATCATATAAATCATCATCATCATCATTGTTTAATGTCTGTTTTCCATGCTGGCATGGGACAGTGGTGCTACTACCCACACAGATACCTTGGACCACATCCAAAGAAGAGCCACCAAAGTAATATGTATTCCATCACAAACAGACATGCTCATTCACATGATGTCTTTTCTCTCTGCCTTTTCTATTACTGCTATAATGGCCTCTATCCTTCAGGGCTCACTGGGCTAACAACCTCACCACTCAGGCAAGCCATTCCCTGTCTCATTTACCTTTCTACCTCATATCACTCTTCGAGCATTAAACAAATCTTGGCTCCACACTAATGTCCAGTCCTTCTTCCCCAGGACATTAACCATCTGGAATCTTCTCCCAGCTAATGTCTTTTCTTACAAGAGCTGACTTGCAAAGAGAACATTAATAGCATTATGCTTACCAGTTTCAGAGGGGTCTGTTGAGGTCATAGGCAGTACCTCTTCCTCCTGGCTCAACAAGTAAAAAAAAAACACATATAGGGGTATGAGTGAAAAAAGAATGAGATGGAATGAGAAGATAGCAATGAAAGGTGAAGTGGGGTGAGTAGTTTTCATAAAACGTTACATATAGGCACAGGAGTGGCTGTGTGATAAGAAACTTGCGGTTTCTGCTGGGCTGGTATCAAAAGGGTTAAAGCAATCCAAATTTAAACCTTGCATCAAAATTTCATGATTTGTTTCAAACCACCAGCTTAATATTGGCTAAATTATTTTACTAAATTCTTCATTACCATCAAAAGTAATAGAAACAACAGCAATGTATTTCAACAGATATATCATAACGAAAGGGCTTAACTCTATACTAGTTGGTAACATCAAAGGTCAGAAGATTGGCAGAACTGTTAGAGCACTGGACAGACACTTGCTGTGTCTGTCCCAGTTCTTTATCATTTCAAATTCAATCAAGGTCAACTTTGCCCTCTTCTATCTGGAGTTGATAAACTAAAGTACTACTGTATTTTAATGTGTATAAGGAACCCTTGGGAGTTTCTTATACATGGATAAGATTATAATCCCTTACAAAACCTTTTTTCCAGATTTTAAGCCCCAAAAATTAGGGGGTTCTTTATACACATTAAAATATGGTAATTAAAAACTGATGTTGATTAAATTGACTGCTAGTTTGTGTCAACATGCAATGGCTCAGTATGGTACACAGTTGAGCCCCATAACTATGAGGTTTTGACAACAGCTGAAGTAGGACACCATTTGGAGTACACAGCCAATCACATCAACACTGGTTTAACATTTTGGCACAAAGCCAGCAATTTCAAGAGAAGCGGGTAAGCTGATTACATCAACCCCAGTGCTAAACTGATGTTTGTTTTATTGACCCTGAAAGGATGAAAGGCAAAGTGAACCTCTGCAAAATTTGAACCCAGAACATAAAGATGGATGAAATGCTGCTAATCATTTTACCCAGCATTCTATCGATTCTGCCAGCTTGCTGCCTTAAACCATCACATCAATATTGACACAGATGAGGGCTGCGTGCTGGCAGAATTGTTAGCATGCTGGGCGAAATGCTTAGCAGTATTTCGTCTGCCGTTATGTTCTGAGTTCAAATTCTGCTGAGGTCAACTTTGCCTTTCATCCATTTGGGGTTGATTAAAAAAGTACCAGTTATGCATTGGAGTCAATGTAATTGACTTAATCCCTTTGTCTGTCCTTGTTTGTCCCCTCTATGTTTAGCTCCCTGTGGGCAATAAAGAAATAAATATTAACACAGACATACAATATACACATCTTTTCATTCAATCACATAAACACACTCTCTCTCTCTTTCTCTCTGAAACTGAACCTCATTAGAAAGAAAAAAACAACAACAAAAGATCATTTGTCATCTTCAACTGTTTACTCAGGTTCAAATTCTGAAATAGGCTGCTGCATCATTTGCTGCTCCCAAGTTTAATCCATGCTGAGAAACAAAGTTATTACTCTTCTAGAACAGTGCTCCACAATTGGCATTCTGCAGTACACTGGTGTGCCACTAGACAATGCTAGGTGTGCTGCAGTGTAACCTGCATATACTGTATTTTAATATGTATAAGGAACCCCCTAATTTTTTGGACATAAAATTTAGAAAAAAGGTTTTGTAAAGGATTATAATACTATCCGTGTATAAGAAACTCCCATATTATTTTCACCAAAGTTTTGACAAAAAAGGGTTCCTTATACACATTAAAATATGGTATATGTATATGTTTTCCTCCCTCCCCATTGTCCCTTGACAACCGATGTTGGTGTGTTTACGTCCCTGTAACTTAGCGGTTCGGCAAAAGAGACTGGTAAAAAAAGTGTTAAAATACTGTAACTTTTTCTCCTATACTTTTAACTATATTTTTCGTTCAGGTGTGCCGCCAAATTTTGAAAAGAATATAAGTATACCACAGATGAAAAAAAGGTTGCAGTGCACAGTTCTAGAATATATATCTGATGTGTAAAGTGTATCTGACATCACATCCTCTCACTTTTGCAGTACTGAGTGAGGTTACCAATCTCTGATAAGTGAATTCGATATGTTGTACAAAGATTAGATATCTATTTTACTATCTCTAATGCAATCAATACAAAAACATTAGACATTAAAAAGTTATCTACAAAAAGTAAACTAAATGCAACATGCTGATAGTGCTTCAATATTTTCTCCACAACAAAAAATACAGTGACAAAAGTGTATGTAACTGATCCAGTGTTTCGAATCAATGAATCGAGCGATCAGAACTGCTCAAGCAGAGATGACTAGGGATAACCAAACTACAATAGTTGGTCATTCTGTGTTGTACTTGAAGGCAAATAATTCAAATAGCCAATATTGGCACACTGAAATCAATTGTAGTCTTGAAGCAAAACCTGACATTCACTATGAACTTTCTACAATAAAAACCAGTTAAAACTCACTAAACGTTACTTTTGCACTGCAAAAGCTGAAGATGGCTGAACTATAATATTTTATCAAATTAAAGGGTGGAGAGTTGCAGAAATGGTAGCGTGATTTATGTACTGAAATAAACAACAGGATCCGGGGAAACTAGTGATAGTCATCATCATCATTGTTCCCGTCCTCATCGGCATCGGCAGCATCATCCTCGTCATCATTATTTAACATCCGTTTTCCCTGCTGGCATCGGTTGGACAGTTTGACAGGAGCTGGCCAGCCAGAAAGCTACACCAGGTTCCAACTGTCTGTTTTGGCATGGTATCTGTGACTGGACAGCCTTCCTAATACCAACCTCTGTACAGAGTCTACTGGGTGCTTTTTACATAAGGCACCAGCATGGGTGCTTTATACATGGCACTGGCACAGAAGCTTTTTTGTGGCATGGCATGGGCTATTTTTACATGGCACCAACATGGATACATATATGTGACACCAGCATTGGGGCTTTTTATGCAGCACCAGCATGAGTGCGTTTAATGTGACACCGGCACGGAAGCTTTTTACATGTGAGAAATTTTTACATGTTAGAAATTAATAAGTCTAAACAACTTAATTTATTAAACTTTACATTTGAACTAATGTATTAAATGGCTGGTGGTAGACATGAAGTTGCATTCCTTCATGTCCTGAGTTCAATTCACACCAACGTCAACTTTGATTTCATCCTTCCAGGGTCATAAAAATAATAACTTGTGAAATATTGGTATTGATTTAATAATTTATAATCTCCCACAAAATGTTTAGCCATGGATCAATGTTGTGAATAAATATTTTACCTAAATTAAGGTACTAGATCGGTAGAAATAGTATTTAATTAGATCAATTGACTTTGAGTATATATATTCAGCCTTCTAGATCCTAAGTTCAAATCATTTTAGGACCAACTTATTTCATAAATTCATTGATTGCATTAAGATGATTGGCCCAACAGACCACCTAGTTTCCCAATACCATCATCTGGTCCCTGGGTGCCTTTAGCAGAGTTCAGTGAGTTGCAGACATTTATATCAGATGGTAGTCACCTCACAACTCATGCTTTTTCTTCAAGCAATGACCTGCCGACATTCAAACTCAGCATCAGCCACACCAATTCTCTCAGTATAGAAGGAGTTGTGAAGGTCCCCAATTTTTTAAATAGATTACTATAAAGAATGTGGGTTGTCAGAAAATGACAACTGAGTACTGCACCCACAGAGATGAGATGGTGATGCGGCAGAGTATCATTCACGAGGATTTTGATGAGCTTAGTCAAGTTTTTCTACAAATAAATAAAACCTTACTAATTACTTTTGTTTTTCTTGTCATCATTTTTGTTTTTTTTATACCTTTTGAATTTATATTAATAAAATTGGTTTGGTAAGACTGACATATCAGTCTGCTGTAGCCACAACACCCTCCTCCTCCCTCAACTAGCCCTACAAAGATTTTAGCATTCCAATAAATAATAACTAAATGAAAAATATGATGTTGATTGTCTGCTGGTATCTGTGTGTGCGTGTGTGTTTATCCTGTTGCTACCTGCACTCTACGTGCATAGTGTGCCTGCACACCAATGCCCGGGGATAACATGGGTAACGGATACTGATAGTAAATACGGATATTTTATCCCTTAGTCAGTTATTATAACCGCTAACTCTGTTTACACTATATATATATATATAATTTTAATTATGTTTATAATTATAAAACTTTCATATAAGTTTGCCAATAATGGTTTTTTAACATACCAAACTACTTGGTAGAATTATTAACTATTAATTAATTATTAATCTTTACCCTATATCTATTTATCTATCTATATATATATATATATATATATATATACACACAGGGTGCCTAAGATATTTGAGGACAGATTTGTGTTTATAAAAAAACAGATATATAATAACAGATAATAACTTTATTTATCAAAAAAATGCTATAAGGATAAAAATAAACCTTCGTTTCTATAATGTTATTCAATAAATAACAATAAATAACCTTCAGCTTCAGCAACTGCTTCTATATGAGATCTAAATCATCTACATACCCGAATCAAGTAGTCCTGATTCATTTTGTACATTACTCTGATTGTGGCAGCTTTCAAAGAATCTTTAGTGTTATGGGCATGTTCATTGACCTCTCTCTCAATAGTGTTCTACATGTAATAGTCCAGTGGATTGAGATCTGGGGAATTAGGAGGCTAAATGTTAGGGGTTATGTGATCTTGAAATTTTTCAGCCATCCATTCCTGTGTTATTAGAGCCATGTGTGATAGTGCAGAGCCTTACTGAAATACATATAGCCTTCCATTGCATGCACTTTCTATCTAGGGCTTAAGAATTATTTCCAGGACCTCAATGTAGGTGTCAGAGTTAACTCTAATGCCTTGTGGAAAGAAGTAAGGAAGCATCACATGTCCTTCATTGCTGACAGCCCCTAAAACAATGACAGTTGGTGATTTCTTACCCAATGTTTTTATTCACACACACACACACACACACACACACACACACACACACACACACACAGAGGATGGACTTCGACATGCTTCTGTCATTCATAAGGCACTGGTCATGATGTAGTAGAAGACGTTTGTCCAAAGTGCCATGCTATGAAATTGAACCTGGAAATGCATTGTTGTGAAGCAAACTTCCTAACCATACAGCTACTACGTTTAAGCCCCTACCCCGATTGGACATGCCAAAGCAGACATTGGAGCTTGACACAATCTATAGGCTTATTGGAGTCTGTCAAACCATTCCAGCATGAAAAACAGATGTTAAATGTTGATGATGATGCTGATGATGCAAATGATGATGATGATGATGATGATGATGATGCCTCCACCACTGATGATGGTGATTCTAATGACGATGGCAACAGTGTCAATGATGGCAATAATGATGACACTGATAACGGTGATGATGATGATGATGATGATGAAGGTGGTCATGATGATGTGGGTGACATGGATGGCGATGATGACAATGATGAAGCCGATGATGGTGATGACCACAATGACAACAACAACAATGACCAAAGAGAAATGAGAAAGAAGAGACATAACAATGTAAACTAAATAATCATTGTTTGTAAAGCTCAATGTGGGTTCTAGAGGATGATATTAAGTTACATCCATGTATTATTGTCCATGTATAGAATGAGAACTGGTGCCTGAGCTAGATGTAGGAACGGAGAAATTAACACAGCACTTAACTTAATGACTTTCCATCGTAATCAGTAAAAGCTATCTAACAAAACCTACCAATTGTACATAGCTGTGAAGATTAGGAACTTAGAAACTCTGTCTGATGAAATACAGGAGACAATTGGAATTGTCCACAATAATCTGCAAATAAAAAAGACAAGATACATCCACCATGTTGACCGGTTCTAAGAGAGGAACTTATTGATAATTGCCAATGTCATCATCACCACCACTACCACCACCACCACCACCACTGGTGGAGCCACCATCGCTGCTACCACCACCATCATCAACATCACCATTCTCACCCCTCACCATCGCTACCATCATCATCATTACCATCATCATCATTATCGTCATTCTCACCATCACTGCTGCTGCTGCTTCCACCACTGCTTCTGCCACCACCACCACCACCATCAACATCATGTGTATTTTTATTGGTTTAACAATTGATTTTTTTCATACTGAATATATAGGTTGACAAATCAGTATACAATATACAAACATGATTTATCTTATTTTTGCACCGTATGACCCTCTTTTGCACAAAATGCATTAACAGATTGTACTAACTTCCCTGTTACAATACCCCTAACTCACCCACCTGGTTCTTTTAAAAACAAAATGAAAAATTAAAATAAAATGTTAAAAAAGAAAATAAAGATAGTCAGACAAGGCAGTATTCGTAAGAATATTTATAATCTTTGTAAAGTGTTAAACAATCATGCAAGCTATGGTTAATTTTAATTACCACATCTGTTACAATTATGTCACATGAGAAAGAAAAAGAAACATCTGTTGCTATGATATTATATAAAGTTTTGAACAATTAAACATTGCTCAAGATATTAGATAATTAAACTAAAAATCAAAGTAATTTTCCCTGCAACTTGTCTTACTTCTTGCTTATTTCCAATATAAATTAATTGATTGGTATCGGTGTAATAATCTTGTTTTGACTTTTTCTTTTTTCAGATTTGGAGTTGTCTTCCTTGTCTGTCTTGAGTAGATTTAAGACAAGACTAACATCTCAGACATAGGAAAACACTCCTAAATTGAAGATGCTTTCACTCAGTGGGAATAAAACCCAATCAAACCAAATATGACATACATCAAGAACAATGTTAGTCTATCAAAAAATATAATATTCAAATTTTCTCATTATCTACTCATGACCTAATTATAAATTCAAAATGACTGACAAGGCAAACGCACCCGTATTTCAGGTCAATTACTCTATCAAACTATCAAAATAATATGCTCTAACTTGGAATGACAATAGTTTGGGGCACAGACTAGATGCTGAATCAAAAGACATTGATGAAGTTGGCCTAGATTTCGTTGTGGGGTTGCTCATAAACATATGCAGCAGTTCAAGCGTTTTTGACCCCTGGAAGATGAACAAATGAAGTGTATCTAATCACACTAAATCAGCATTTAGGCAAGTATCAAAGTATCAAAGTAATACACATGCAAAATTTCAGCCAATTACATCAATTATTCTTGGAGATATCATGACCTAAAAATTGCTACTCATAGTGAGAAATGTCATTTTGAAAAAAAATGTAAAAAATGCTGGAAACGGTTGATTTTACAACAATGCCCAACTACACAAGGATAATAGCCACATCTTAGTGAAATATTTGCAGTTTTGTACAGTCTAATAACACCCAGAGGTATATCCTTTCCTATTTTCCTGAGATTTTGCTATCTGAAATCTGAGGTATTAGTCTTACCTGAACACTTTCAATACAAAATCCACCCAAAAGTGCACCTGTTTCTGTGATGCAAGCTTCTAATTTTAAAGTGATCTAACTAAATTAAAACCTGCCATCAATATTTTGTGATAATGCTCCAAACACCAGCTTAATGAAGACAAATTTATTTTACTAAATTCTTCATTATTTTTCAAAATTAATTAAAACAAAGCCAGTATATTTCAACAGAAGCATTACAAAAGAGATAAGCAATGATCTAGTGTTTATCTCTATTTATGTCAGTTAGGATTGATTAATTAAGTTTTTCTTGATTACCTCATTAAATGTGTTAGCATATACTTTGTTAATTTTCTATGTGGATGACACTCTTGAGTAGATTCCCCACAATCATTATGTTATATAATCATAACCTATGTATGGTAAAGTTATTATGATGATATCATCTAGTAATATAATATAAGGCAGTGAGCTGGCAGAATTGTTAGCATGCCGGGCAAAATGCTTTGAAGCATTGCATCCATATTTACATATAAATATGTAACCTATGCCAGCGTATATGTTTGTGTGTGTGTGTGTGTGTGTGTGTGTGTGTGTGTGTGTGTGTGTGTGTGTGTCTGTGTGTAAAGTAACAGACTGAAGAAAAGAGATCCTTCAAAGGAGTGTGTCAAACATCCAATTCACTGGTACTTCAGCTGGGTACCATATAAATATTGGAATAATTCAATTATAAAGATAAATTAAATATGGAGATATTCTATTGATAATCAAATAATTTATTTAAATTACTATATTACAATAAATACTATGAATATGATATATAACATAACATAACATAATATTACATAAATAATTATAAAAACCATAAAAAGCCAACAAATTGCTTCGACTTATATATATTTTTTTTTCTGATATACATAATCACAGTTCCATTATATATATATAGTCACAGATAGATATAACCACAATTTTGACATGATAATATTGTTAAATATGATGGCATCAGCAATATAAGCTAATTGAGTATAAATGAGTGAATATGAAGGATGAATATGAACAGAGAAAAGTGAGACAAATACAATAGCAAGAAGAGATGAGGTCTCCAGATGAGTCATGAGGAGACTGGGGAAACTAAATATCAAATAAACAAAGAAACAAAGACAGTAACAGAAAACATATCAAGTGATATAGAGAGAATATATATTTAATTAATGGAAAATTAAGATAAGCAGATCATCATCACTCTCATTTAATGTCCATTTTCCATGCTGACATGGAGAGGGTGGGATGGTTTGCAGAAGCTGGCAAGCTGTAGGGTTGCGCTAGGCTCCAGTTGTCTGCTTCAGCATGGTTTCTACAGCTGAATGCTCTTCCTGATACCAACCACTTAACGGTGTATACTGGGTGCTTTTTCATAAGGCGGTAGTAGCACAGGTGCTTTTTATGTGGCACCAGCACCAGTATGAATATTTAGTTCCTGTGTACGTGTCACCACCGTTGCTCTTTGGAACTCAGCATTGGCTGTTGCAAGTGATAAACTAACAAATATACTTGAAGCTGACTGGATAATTATAATCTGTGTGAAACTCTAACTCATACAGTAGTAATCGTACATCTAACTCTACACATAAGATATATATATTATCATGGTGATCTTGCAACCACAATAAAAAAAAAACTATGCTTTACTGAGGAGGTATGACAAGGCAGAAACTGTCCAGAGTTATGGTGTCAGCTAAAATTCTGATTCATTTTCTCCCTCAGTAAATGTCTACTTCCAATTTTAATTGGTAATCATGGAGTTGTCCCCCCTGCCTATCCAGGTTACATTTAAGCATTGATCCAGAATCTATCTCACATCAATTCAAATGAAGTTTTCATTAATTAATGTTTCTTTGCACGTTACATTATGTTAGCACTGATTTAACTGTATGTATTATAGTATTTATATATTTTTCTTTCAGGTCTGAGCTTGACCTAATTTTGCCTT
Organism: Octopus bimaculoides; assembly: GCF_001194135.2. Taxonomy (NCBI): domain Eukaryota; kingdom Metazoa; phylum Mollusca; class Cephalopoda; order Octopoda; family Octopodidae; genus Octopus; species Octopus bimaculoides. The sequence continues at coordinate 38,726,755 of NC_068983.1, read as the reverse complement.
TCCTTCCTCCAGGGTCAATCAAATACAAATCAATAATATACTGACAATATTCAATATTATTTAATTAACTATAACTGGCCTCAATAAATAAATAATATAAATAAATAAATAAGCAGCTGAATGCATATGTCAGACTTATAAAGCAGGCATATCCTGCTAGCATATCACGTCCAAAGACAGTGTGTAAGATTACATTCAGTAAAAAACATCTGTCAATGTTACATCACATATAATGAAAATATCAGTTGCTTGGTGAATAAACTGTATATATTTGTGGCTATGTTTATCTCATATTGGTGAAATACCAAGGTGAAAATATTTGATAATGTTTTAAATCACACAAGAAGAAATCTGAATTATATATCAGGTACAAATATCTTCTTGCACCTCTTGGGGAAATATACCATAATTACGTTTATTGTTAGGTTTTCAAATATATATTTGTCAAAAATATAGTAGTAATATACTTCAATGCTGTTTTACTTAGTAATTTCCATTCACTCACCTTTGAGCTTTCTCCAGACTCTCATTTCTTTGATCAGATATTTCCTGTCAGACTGCTTAATCACAGCACATGTAGACAGGGGCACCATCTGACCCACATTCTATTAACTCTGCTATACTTCAAGATCTGTTTATGTCATCCATCCCTTACTTATTATCCCTCTGTAAATGAACAGCATTCTTTTATTTCATTTCTAATTACATTCTAGTAGTATTAGCAGTAGTAGTAGTAGTAGTAGTAGTAGTAGTAGTAGTAGTAGTAGTAGTAGTAGTAGTAGTAGTAGTAGTAGTATAGGGGCATGCGCTGTAACAGTGCATCACTGCATCTACCATCATTTGGTGGCTCCCTACTCCTGGCAGATAACACCTTTGCACCACTCAGGCAGCAACCCCCAACCTATGAGTCTGTTTGGTTAGTTGTTACTTGTGAAGACTTCACATGAACAGACTGTAAATCCTACTTCAACCTCTTATAGTCACCTTTTATGACACACAGAGGAAATGTTGGGTCTATTCTTTAACATGCCTGCCACAACACAGCACTAGAGCACCATGAAATGAAGTATCTTCAAGAACACAGTATGCCATATGGCCCAAGAATCTGTAAAAGAACAACCGTGCGAACCAAAGGAGAATGGCGAGGTATGGAAACAGGCTCCTTTAAACGCATTGCACGGTCGCTACAAAACATATAATATGACATAGAGGGCTCGCTATGAGAGATGCGAGCCAAGTGCCAGTAAAGGAATGAGAGAAAGACACAACCATTCGATATATAAAGAGAGTAAGTTTATTAGCATAGTGAACAGTGTGTCTGTGTGTGGTCTGCGACCAGACCTGAAAAGGTCTGTGGTCGTGACTAGACCTGCGAGAGGTCTGAAGTTGAGACAAACTGGCATGGTTCAAACAAGGCAATTTATAAATGAAATAGGGCTCACCAGAAATGCAGAAAAAACTCTCTCTCACGTAACCTTATTAGAAGGCCACGATTGGATGGTATGCACCCTGGCACAAAACAGAACTGGAGATAAATGCCGAGCAAATAAGAACTAATCAGGGTGGTGGACACAAGGGTCCAAGGCAACCGAAGGCTAGATGTTAGCCGCTTCGTTATCATTTGTAATTAAATACTGGAAAGAGAGGTTTCACTACAAATCAAACCCACGATCTGGCGATCATGAGTGTAACACCCTAACCATGCATGTCCTAATTGTAAAATATTTTTATTAAGAATAAAATAGAGAATTTATTATTGAACATCCCTTTTTTTTATATGATTTTTTCAGTTAAAAATTTTTTTTTTATAGTGATTTAAAAGGAATTTTCAAATGAAGACATTGGGCACAAGGGTACAGAATCGATGTCTTTGGAGATTTTGTGAATGTGGTTTTGTGTTAAATGTTTCCTTTAGGGTGGATAACTTTTGTCAAAGAATGTTTTTGAGAGATATTTATGATTTCTATTTGGATAACACTGTCAACAATTGAACAATTCTTTAATAAGATATATAGCTGGTTTCACTGAGGGACTTCTTTGAACCATTCAATCTTATGTTGATTCACAGTTCCCCAGGGAATGATTCACTGTATAGTAGAGGTTGGGGTACAGTGGATCAGAAATATAAAAAAAATAATAAACATGTGTCAGCCAGCTGTTAAAGTACAGAAATATTGCATTTTTGTTTTTATATAAACTATTTCAAAACCAACAGAATTAATCTTTATTCTTTTTACCCAAACATATTAATGGTTTTTGATTTAGGCATAGGCTAGCAATTTTGAGAGAAGGAGGTAAGCCAATACTATCAACTCCAGTATGATTGGTAGTTTATTGTATCAAGCCCCAAAAAGCTGAAAGGCAAAGCTGACATCAGTAGGATTTGAACTCAGAAAAGAAAGCCCCAGGACAAATACTGCAAGGCGTTTTTACCCCAATGCTCTAGGTTTTCTGCCAATCCACAACTCTAACACAAGATATTTGTTTCAAATTTTGACAAAAGGCCAGCAATTTTTAGGGGAGTGGAGAAGCCAAATACATCAACTTTAGTGTTCAATCGGTACTTTTTTAATCAACCCCAAAAGGATGACAGGCAAAGTCAGCATTAGCAGAATTTGAACTCAGAACAAAAACGGACAAAAGGCTGCTAAGTATTTTTCCTAACATGCTAACAATTCTGCCAGTTCACTGCCTTTCTAAGACAATATATTAATAAAACTAGCTTGGACCTACAATCAACTTTTTTTCTGATCTGCTTTTCTTCAACTTTTATACATCAAAAAAAGAAAAACACAAAAAAAGATCAAAGGTCCTTGCTGAGCCATAGGGTCATAAGGACAGTTTCCTAGATTCCGTGGCATATATATTTCCCCATTGGACAGGACATTGATCCATCAAAGGGTTACTCATTTTTGACAAATGAGTGGACTGGAGCAACATAGATTAAAGTGTTTTACTCAAGAACTCAACTCACTGAGTGGGCCAGGAACTGAAACCACAATTTTACGCCACATGCCTCCACATTTTTATACACACACACACACACACACACACACACGTGTGCGTGTGTGTGTGTGTGTGTGTGTATAACAGGTTTCTTTCAGTTTCTATCTACCAAATCCATTCACAAGTCTTTGTTCATCCCGGGGTCTAAAGTAGAAGATACTTGCTCAAGCTACTATGCAGTGAAACTGAAC
>NC_068983.1:38720619-38723548 GCF_001194135.2 Octopus bimaculoides | reverse complement strand
ATATATATATATATATATACATATATATTTATGTGTGTGTGTGTATATGCATGTATGTATGTGTGTGTGTGTGTATATATATATATATATATATATATATATATATTATACTATTCTTAAACAAGAATGTTGTTGATAATGACTTCGAAGTGCCAGCCAGTTAAACCATTGTTAGAATGCAATGCATTGAAGTTAATCTTGGCTTTATATAGTCACTGTTGAGTTAAAATCTTTCTTGAGTGAAGTGATAGTTAGGTTTTAGGATGGGTTGTTAGGGAAAGGTGTTTTAGTGAAATTTTTATTGAATAAATCTATGCAAAACTATAGAGCAATCCATCAGATTAATGTAAAATTGTTTTTATTATAACTGAGCATAAAAACGCGTATGTGCGTGTGTGCATGAGTATAAATATGTGCGCGCGCACGCACGCACAAACACACATACACACACATATTCAACATTAAATTACCCAAGATATACAAAACTGCAGTCTTCTCTGTCTCCATCATAAGCCACATCTACAATAGCTTCTACTCTTTAGAACTAGTTACTCTCATGCTACCGTCACCTGAACATTCCTGACTCATTACCCCGCGACTCACATCACCTATATTACGTCCACCCCTTCAGGCTTTGCACTAACCACTATACCCAATCTTTCAACCACCTACCCCACCCAAAAGGCCGATCCCTTGGAAACTTCTCCCTGCTCGTGTTTTTCAAGTAATCGCTGACCTGCATAAACTGAAGCAGAACGTTATCGATTTCAGTCTCACCGGTCTCAGAAGACCCGTGGAAAAAGACCATGGGTGATATCCCGTCCCTCCTAGATCCAGCAAATACAAAAGAAAAGGGAAAAACAAAACAAAAAGGGCGGAGGTAAAGAATACGCCCACTACCCGTTTTCGGCGTAACCCTAACCCTAACCCCTAAACCCCAACCTTGGCTAAAGTAAAGAAAATGTACACCCGGTGGTTAGGGTTAGGGTTTAGGGTAAGGGTTAAGAGTTAGGGTTAGAGTTAGTTACGCCGAAAACGGGTGGTGTACATATTCTTTACAGTAACCCTCCACCCTAACCCTTAACACAGAGTGTGCGTATTTTTTACCTTCGCCCCTCCAAAAAAAAAAAAAAAAAGAGGTAAAACGAAGGAACAGGTGAGAGTAACTTATAAAGATACGCTGTATTGAGATTACGTGCCTGAAAGGGGGGAAAAAACCACAGCGTTTAAGAGCACCTTTTATCAAAGATCTCGAACATAACTAATTGACCAGAGTCACCTCTGACGAAATAATCTGACGATGGAAGAGGGAGACATGGGCGTGTATTTCGACCCATGTTATTTAGGTTGATCGTGTGGCCGCGCCTGTGCTTATAAAATATCTATTAGCAGAGAATGACAAGTATTTCATTGACTCATGCCACTAGTAGCCTCTTAACCGCTTTTTCTTTTCATTTCATATTTCTATAGAATGTAACCAACCTTTTTTCTCCGGGGGTTAGAGATAATAAACAAAACGTAATTTAAACGAATTTTATTTCATGGCCACTCTAGGGACAAAAGTGTGTCACGCTACATATTTTTGGTTTATCGTAATAATTGGTGGGAATTGAATGACATGAATTAACGAGTTTAATGTTACCCTGCCAAACAAAACAAAACAAATTAACGAATTAGCTCGTGCTATTATAAATTGTTCCCGCCAGTCTTATTTCTCTACAAGTGTTTATAGCTCTTGTTGTTTAGTTCCCGGGCCTGATAGAATAGACCTATGATTAAAGTTATGGGCTCACAAGATAGTGGCAATCTTTCGGTATTCGTAGGCGACGTCATTCACCCATACAACGTTTCCTCACGATATAGATAAAGGGGCTAAACTGAAAGAGGGTGAATGACGTCGTCTACTAATACCGAAAGATTTCCATAAATACTATATACAAGTCCCAGTGCATTGTTTTATCCGCTGGGAGAGATAGAGAGTCGATAATGTGGTTAAGACAGCACTGATTCCAGTCATGATCACCCATACCCTTTTTCTTAACTACAATGTTCTCCTTCGTCAAAACCATGTCAACCAATGTGTCCTTTCTAACGTGCATCGGTGTAAATTTGAGAGGGGATTTAGCTGTTATTTCTAGCACATCAAGCGACTACACCGAACTGAAATATGGTCCACTGTATGACTGACGTCCGGGGTAAAGTAGGTGTGGTAGTGATGTGATGATTGTTAGAATGTAATGAACACCCTTACATTGCATCAGCCTTTAAATCTGTTAGTCATTTGAAGAAATGAGTAAAAGGAGACCCTAAGAAAATGTACGGGTTACAGCGGGTATCAAGAGCACTGGCACATGCTTACGTGGTATAAACAACTTCTTTCACTTTTAATTTACTATTTACGTATGTTCAAATAGTTATGTGCGTCTGCACGCGTACATAGATACATACATACATACAGACGTACGTACATACATATATACACACACACATATATACACACATACATACATACATACATACATACATACATACATACATACACACATACACACATACATACATACACACATATACATACATGCATACATACATACACTCAAACACGCACACACCCCCATATGTTCACATGGAGATTTGCCCCTAGCTTCTGTTTCTGCTCCAGTAATGGTTCGTTAGATCCAGGTTTTAATACAAGCGTGTGTATCAATGTGCGTATACATGCACCCACACACGCATACATGTGTGCATGTATAGATACATACATATATGTGTGTGTACACATGCATGTGTGGGTGTGTGGGTATATATGTATATGCATGTTATATATATACGTGTATATGTATTATTTATGGTACTGTCATCTCCGCAGTCATAGTACAGTATATATATATATATATATATATATATATATATATATATATATATATAT
>NC_068983.1:38717306-38720404 GCF_001194135.2 Octopus bimaculoides | reverse complement strand
ATATATACATACATAGAATTTGAATATATATATATATATATATATATATATATATATATGTATGTATGCATGTGTGTATGTATGTATGTATCTATGTAAGTATGTATGTATGTATGTATGTAAGTATGTATGTAATCAAATTTACTGTGTACGCGTTGTGTACACAAGATACATATACACCAATTCGATATCGACGACTTCAACAGATAGAGAGAAAAAAATAAAGAATACAATAGACAAAGAAAAAGGGGGAAAGACAGACAGACAGATGGTGAGAGAGAGAGAGAGAGAGAGAGACTGAAGAGAAGACCAACAGGCCACAACTTTATATTTACCTTAATCCTTATTGTTATGTATCTCCCCAAGTTTCTCTCCTTCATACAGCTACTATACTCCAAAAAATAAGGGGAATATTTCCGTGAGAAGCTTTTGTTATCCTTTAAAATTTACTTTACATATCCATAAACAAACTGTTTATAAAACAAATAATAAAAAACGTAGGTTTCGGATAAGTTTGTCGTCCATTGCAGAACTATGAGTGTTTTCAGTTGGCCGGTTGTTCACCTGTTGATTAAGTTTAAGAAAATATATACATATGTCTACATATTTTGTCTGGGGTTTATTGTTTACTCACTTTTAAAAACAATTCAAAGAATTTAGTGTTGATTTAAAGACTGCTAGATCGGCGTTTAAGCTATGCAGGCGACAACGACCATGACTACTACGATGATGACGACAAAGAGGAGACGGCGGCGTCAGCGCCGCAAGCAGCAGTGGTGGAGACGGTCACAGAGAAGCAACAAAACAGCTTGTACTGTAATATAAAATAAATGACAACGCAGATTGACGACAACAATAACACAAGCAATAAATAACAATGGACGAGAATCAATAAGGTGGTGATGATGACGATGATGCGGACAACAGTAACGATGATGATGAACACCACCACAACAACTAACACGATATCGACATTGAAAATAGTAGTGGTGGTGGTGGTGACGAGTCCAACATTCTTCACTAACAACAAACATAACTAGAAAGCTTTACGTCGTAACGATTTTAATAAAATTTAGGTGATCTTCATAAATTTTTTGCACAAAATCTTTTTGTCCTTGATGTTGTTGCTGCTGCATGTCGTCTACTTTTTTCGAGTTAAGAACTTCCTTGTACTTCAATATGCTGTGCATACATATACATACAAGCACATATATAGACGCCACTTGCACAGATACACAGCTGTTCAAAAGGTGCAGACAAAAGCACGTGTGTGAGTATACACAAGCATATACCATTGCTCCGCAACCGGTATGCCGCGGCACACTGGTGTGCCACGAAACAATGCTAGGTGTGCCGCAGTGAAACCTGAATATAATTTTTTCCCTATACTTTTGGTTATATTTTTAGTTCAGGTGTGCCTCTGATTTTTGAAAAGAATATAGGTGTACCACAAGGGGAAAAAGGTTGCGGAACACTGACATATACAACACTCATCTATATATAATAGGCACATTCACACAGAATTCTTTTTTATTGACAGTGGATCTCGAAGCACACAACAAAAAAACAACAATATTCATAATAGCATGTAAATGTGTTAAATAAAAAGAAATATATTGACATGCTATTATTTATAGCTTTATTTGCTTCGAGATCCACTATTCTCCCCCACCCCTTCCAAATTATTATTTCACTTTCTCTCGAAAGTTTATACTTATGAGATCAGATAATGTGTGTGTGTGTGTGTGTGCGTGTGTGTGTGTATGTGTGCGTGCGTACGTGTGCGTGTGTGCATGCGTGCGTGTGCGTGTGTAATTTATTGACGCTAAAAAGACTTGACAAACTGATCATCAGGTAGTCGTATTTTGTGGGATGATCGATCACGTGAAGCTCTGAATAACTGTTGGTGAAATTTTTTAGCTTCAATTAAAAGAAAACTATTTAAATCTATATTTGATTTTCTGGTGCTAGTCTCTGAAATTTGCTTTGCATCTCTATACTCGCATAAGTATGTATGTATACACAGGCATACCTCATCTTGCGTCGTTAATTGGTTCTCAGAGACACGTCTTAAGTCGAATTAATTTGTTTCTAGGCTAGGCCGAATTTACTTGTCTCTAGGCTAAACTTTATTTATCAATGCATTTTCAATAATGCACGGTTAATAAAAACCTATTTTAAGCTAACAAACAAATAATTTTTTTAATTTTTTAATACAGTACAATCAAAAAAAGTAATCTAAATTTATGAATACAATTTGGCGGTGTTTACCATACATCGCGAACGCATTATATATGAAAGCGGTTTGCAATAAGACATGGTAAAATATGAGCTCCGAAAGACCAATAAATAAAACAACACTACTGATTTCATGATTTCGTTCACTAAGCTACACTACTTTATGGTGTGTATCTTAACATTTACTGTACGTATTTTAATATGATTTTATACGCTTTTACTGTTATTTATTGTACAGTAACATGATTTTATGTGCTTTTAACCGTTTTCTAGTGATTTTACGATTCCAATATTTGTGGCGGACAGACGTAAAGTCGAGTAAAATAACTTAACTTGATTTTTATTTTACCATATATCATTTTTGAAAACCGACGTATAATCGAGAACGACTTAAATCGAAACGACTTAAGCAAAGGTATCCCTGTATATATATATATCATCAGTACGTACGTTCAAATCTTTATATTTATAACGTATATGTATAGATCACACACGCACGCACCACGTACGCACGCACACACACATACATGTTTTTTTATCTTTTATCTTTTACTTGTTTCAGTTACCAGACTACGGCCATGCTGGGGCACCGCCTTGAAGCATTATTTTTTATTCGAATGATTCAACTTCAGCACTTATTTTTGTTTTTATCCTGATATTTATTCTATCGATCTTTTTTTACCGAACTGCCAGTTTACGGTGACATAAATACACCAACTCGCGCTCACACGCACAAGCGTAGCTAGAGTGTGTGCTGCCCAGGGCGGCCCATCCATTTGCCGCCCTCGGACCCCACAAAAAACACATTGTCTACAGCAATAGCCTACAGCAGGATGAAAAGTGCCGCCCGGGGCGGACCC
>NC_068983.1:38710104-38717296 GCF_001194135.2 Octopus bimaculoides | reverse complement strand
AGTGCTCACACGCACGCATACATAAACACACACACACACACACACAAATATATGCGAAATGTATCTTTCAGTTTCTGTCTACCAAATCCACTCCTAACGCTTTGGTCGGCCCGAGGCTAAAGTAGAAGACACTTGCCCAAGGTGTTACACAGTGGGACTGAACCTAGAACCATGTGGTTTTGAAGCAAACTTCTTACCACACAATCACGCCTAACACTTAGGTATGGCCATTACTGGCTCAGGCAATATCTAACTTCATATCCTATAATGGATCGCGAAACTTGTCAGTTTCTCGTTTTCAATATCGAAAACGAGAAACTCAAAGTAACGCATCGTAAAGTTTCAGCTTTCAGAAAATACAATATAATTTTACTTTTGGCATAAGTACGTACGTACGTACATACATACATACATACATACATTGTTGTTGGCACTCCGTCGCTTTCGACGTCAAGGGTTCCAGTTGATCCGATCAACGGAACAGCCTGAAATTAACGTGAAATTAACGTGCAAGTGGCTGAGCACTCCACAGACACGTGTACCCTTAACGTAGTTCTCGGGGAGATTCAGCGTGACACAATGTGACAAGGCTGACCCTTTGAATTACAGGCACAACAGAAACAGGAAGTAAGAGTGAGAGAAAGTTGTGGTGAAAGAGTACAGCAGGGTTCGCCACCATCCTCTGCCGGAGCCTTGTGGAGCTTTAGGCGTTTTCGCTCAATCAACACTCACAACGCCCGGTCTTGGAATCGAAACCGCGATCCTATGACCGCGAGTCCGCTGCCCTAACCACTGGGCCATTGCGCCTCCATACATACATACATACATACATACATACATACATACATACATACATAGAGATGCAGGAAAAGCCGTAAAATGTGACAACGGATGCAGACTTTGTTGAGTTCACACTGAAGATATCATCCACATCATAAGCAGCTGTCCGAAAATATCATCACAGTATTATCTACCGATGAGACATGATATTGTAGCTAGAACACCCTATAATGAAATTCGTCGGAAGTATAATCCTAAGGATAAAGAAATAAGAACCCAAAATATGATAGAAGCCATAGCGCCTCATAATAAAAAGGAATACTGGTGGAATGTACCAGTGAAGTCCTCAATAAAATGTATGCACAACATACCTGATATAATGATTTGGGATAGAGAAGAGAAACTGTGCACAGTTGTGGAAATTAGTTGCCCAGTGGATGTTTAAAAAAGAGAACACCTGTACTGAACTATTGAGAAAGCTGCAGTTACTCTATCCCGGTTACAAGTTCACATTTATACCTGTAATCATTGGAGCTCTGGAATATGTAGCACACTGCTTAAATACCAATCTTAAGAAATTAGGCTTCTCAAAATCAGAAAGGAGAAAGCTAATTCGAAGACTACAGATCCAATCCATCACTGGAACTGAGAATATATACATACATACATACATACATACATACATACATACATATATATGCCTCGTTACATCCATACATATACATTCAATAGATTCGTGGTAGCAGATCTCCGTACATTTTTATTCTTCTTCCCGAAATGATCTTTGCTGAAATAGCATCCCCACCACCACCACCACCACCACTCACCCTCTCCCCTCCCCGACAGCACTCCCTCCCCACACACCCATGCACACGCACACGCACATCCCCCTCACACGCATTTCTCGCGTCACTGTTTTTTTAACATAGTTTTCTTATTCTCAATCAAAATAATATTGAACGAAAAATCAAAACATTCATTCATTCCAATGCCTGTGGCTATTATTTTTAACGATATGCAAAGCAGGCTTTTTTTTTCCTGAGTTTGTTTACATCATGAACTTCTCTCTCTCTCTCTCTCTTTCTCTCTCTCTCTCTCTCTCTCTCTCTCTCTCTCTCTCTCTCTCTCTCTCTCTCTCTCTCTCTCTCTCTCTCTCTCTCTCTCTCTCTCCCAAACACACTCACTCACTCACCCTTGATTTACTCCCACTCGTTCTCAAATGTATAGAAATCATTACCCACTCACAGGCATTCGTCATAAACACGAATATATGTATGTCATTTAGAAGAAGCATGCCGGTACATGTACATTACATCACATTCATATATGCACGTATGCACATATGTGTGTACATGTCTGTGTACCTGTGTATGCGTTTATGTGTGTGTATATATACATGTATGCATAATATATATCTTTTACTTGTTTCATTAAACTGCGGCCATGCTGTAGTAACGCCTAGAAGGGTTTTAGTCGAACAAGTTGACCCCAGTACATATGGGTTCCCCCCCCCCTAAGTATGATACTTATTCTATTGGTTACTGTTGCCGAACCGCTCCGTAATGGAGACGTAAACAAACCAACACCGGTTGTCAAGCGTTGGTGACGACAAACTCATACGCTTTCACAAGCACATACATACATACATGCATACATACATACATACATACATACATACATGTTGAAATTCCAAAGAAGGAACCTTGGATCTAGGTTAGAAACCGACTCTTTCTCTATTGGCAAGAAATCTTGAAATAAAACTGAATAATGATATGTATACATGTTGGCCTTTCGCTCGCGACCGAGGAAGGCCATTGCTGACCTTTAGGAACATTGTGCACTCAAGACTACCTTATACTTTACACTTGCGGCTCCGTTGGTGACTAACGAGCCCTGCTCTTGACAAACATATGCTTTCCACTAACAAGTTCTCCATATAGCATCTGTGTAGGAGTCCTGCTATCATTCATTCTAACAAGGTGATGGTCAGCTTGAGAAAGTAGGTGGATAAACCCTTTTTTTTTTCTCTTTTGGAAGGGGAAACCGATAGAGGAGCGCAGAGAGGCTGGTGTTGGCTTTGCAGTTCGATCTGCAATCCTTAATAATCCTTGATAAGGTGGAGGTGCTTCCTGCTCTTATAAATGATCGTCTAATGACTCAGCGTTTGCACCTGAGAGGTGGGCGGTTTGCTACTTTAATAAGTGTCTATGCACCTACTTTGGCCAGTTGTGATGAAGATAAAACTATTTTCTACACCCAGCTGAGAACCATACTTAGAAAAATTCCCAATTCTGATTAAGTCATTCTACTAGGTGCGCGCCTTTACTGATAATACAATATATATTCTAATACCATCACAAACACTTTTTAAAATGTGTTTAAAATATAACTAATGTACCTGGTTTTACTATTTTATCTCCAAGAATAATCACGCCCCTATTAAACAACCCACCGACCACCCGTAGCGTCGTTTGACATTTGCCGCCCTCTTCTGAACTGACAAGAGGTTGCTACCACCCAAGTTTATGAACAATATTCCTTCTAACTTTTTGTTGTGGGTGTGCACAGAAATTTGCTTGCGCGCAAATTTTGTTTTACGTGGTCAAGTATGCGTACATACCCGCGAGTAACCATATTTTAAATACTCAGTGACCATCTAAATAAATGCATACCATTTTAAAAGAGCTTTATTTCAGATTTTATTGTGAAATTAAGTAAACAGTTTATTTCTTGAATTAAAAAAAAATTGATCTTATTATTCTTTTATTATTTTACTTGTTTCAGTTATTTAACTGCGGCCATGCTGGAACCCCGCTTTTAGTCGAACAAATCAATCCCAGAACTTATTCTTTGTAACCCTAGTGCTTATTGTATCGATATCATTTGCCGAACCGCTGGTTACGGACGCGCGCGCGCGCACACACACAAATATACACATATATATATACGACGGGCTTCTTTCTGCTTCCGTCTACCAAATCCACTCACAAGGCTTTGGTCGGCCCGAGGCTATAGTAGAAGACGCTTGCCCAAGATGCTACGCAGTGGGACTGAACCATGTGGATGGGAAGCAAGCTTCTTACCACACAGCCACGCTGCGCCTATTGTCTAAAATTTTTTTTTACTTCGTGCGCTACTTGTAAAACATGCGTTCACGCGTACAAGCGCATAACTTGGAGGGGACCATTACTATGAATTGCCAATATATACGAATATGAGTGTTTCGAGCATGTAAAAACAAAATAATGAGAAAAAAAATCGACGTGCGAAGTAAACAAGGGATAGATGCCTGAACGATGTTTGCCAAATGGAACTGTTCACCTTATTTTGATTTTCATTTAGTTATCTGAGTCTATGCATCATCGTCGTCGTCGTCATTATCAAGTCCACTCTTTCATGCTTGCGCGAATCAGTTGTGGCGGTTTTCTACGCCCAGATGCTTTCTTATCGCCAACCCTAAATTTTTTTCCGAGTAAAGTAATATTTCCCAACGGCTGGACATGTCTCCAAGGAAGACTGGAAATGAACGGCACCGCTTGTACGACAGTGAAACTTGTTTGCAATTAACACGTCATGTCAAGCCAATGAGGCACACCTCCACACACACATGTATATGTGTGCGTGTATGTTTGAATCTATTTATCTATCTTGATCATGTAATGACATACGTGCTTTGCGCCAGACTAACTACTTTCCCTCCTCTCTGGGCTTTTTCCTCTTTCTGACGAAGAACCATGCTCGGACGTCATTTCCACACCTACTTTTCCATCTAAAATGTTCACCCAATACATTCACTGTGTACATCTAATTGACTGCTGTTGCTTTTTGTTGTTTATTTACTGGTGATTTGCATATATATATATATATATATATATATATATATATATATATATATGCCTTCATAGTCTTTTCATACATACATGAAAAGCCTTTTGAACAAATTTGTATTTTCAAAGATTATATGTATATAAATCATATGTATTATCAAGAAATTATACGTGGTTTTTTTGGTATAAAGTTTTTAAAAATGAAACCGTAAATGTTATCAATTGGTCCGATTAGATTTTTTTAAAAATTATATTAAAACTTTTATTTTCCATATTCCTATTAGTTATCGCAGTCATTGAACTGCGGCCATACTGGGGCACTGCCTTGAAGGCTTTAGTCGTAAAAAAACGACCCCTGTACATATTTCTAAGTCTGGTACTTATACTAGTGGTTTCTCTTTTGCAATACTGCTAAGTTACGGGGACGTAAACAAACCAAGACTGTTCGTCAAGTAGTGGTGGGCAACAAATATACCACACATACTCGCACACACGCACGCACACACACACACACACATTCAGTTTTCGTCCTTCTAATTAACCCACAAACGTTTGGTTGGCCTAAGGCTATAATAGCAATCAGTTGCTCAAGCTGGCCCGCGGTGGGACTGAACCCGGAATCATGCATTTGGGAAGCAAACTTCTTACTACACATCCACGCTTCTGCCTAACTTCATTTCCAAACATCTTTAAGATTTCTTCATTTCTTTCTTTATTTATTTGCATAATGTAATTTTCCTGAACTCTTTGATGGACTGATGTTTATCACCGTTGCTGTAATCAACTTCAAGATCTTCTAAGATAATATGCTGACGTAGTAAATAGTGAAATTGTGTTTACAGAAACGTAATGTAGTTCAACAGGTACGCTCGTTCGCAATGAATCGTGATTGGAAAGATGACCAGGGGCGTTTTTACAAAAAGTAGAAATGCCTTGGGATCGAAATTATTTTTCTCACAGTAACTTTTGACAGCAAGGCAGAAAAGTTCCACAAATGATTCGGTAAACAAAGCCGGCGTAATCAAGTTTTTTTCTGCTAGGTTTCCATATGAAGGGCAGATTACATTTGGAGATGTCTTTCATTGCTCTTGGAGAACCAAATAAAAAACAAGCAATGACTTAAGTTTCACGTCACCAATGATATTTGCACCGACCAGCAACCTGAGACAATATTTGTTACGTTGAAAGGTGAGCTGGCAGAAAAGTTAGCACGCCGGACGAAATGCTTAGCGGTATTTCGTCTGCCATTACGTTCTGAGTTCAAATCCCGCCGAGGTCGACTTTGCCTTTCATCCACGGAGCTACTGATGAAGACTAAGAGTATTATCTCAGAGTTCGAAATCACATGAAATGGGTATATCTGCAAATTCATTTACATCTTGCTTTTTACATCTTTTTACATTCATTTACATCTTGCTAGGTTGGCCTTTTACTCTTCGATTTCATCAGCTTGTTGAACTTTCAGTGATATTGTAGCTTATTCGAATTTTTTTCGACTTTTATTTCAACAAAGCTGGTACTATCTGGTACCCTTAATTACAATTATAATTATAAATTTATAAATCTACCTTTGGGGTTTTTATGCTTGCTAGTCACTTATATTATAGATGTTTTCGATCTAGTTTGGATTCAAATTTGAATTCTTTGCCATCAAATTTGAATTTTTCAAAGGGACTTTGTAAAACAAGCTAAAACGCAGAAAACGGTCAACAGGCATGTGCTGAAGTGTTGCAAACGGTAGAAAGTAGGAGTCTTCATCCTCGAAAGAATATTCGATGACCACAAATCGATCCGAAACTAGTTTCTCGAAATTTGTGCTCAAGCCTTGAAAAAAAAAAAAAAAAGTTAAACTACATCAGCCGTAAAGGAATACATGTCTATCTTATCTAACTAGTCCAGTAGAGCCCACTGTTACTCGAATTTCGATCTAACTCCGAACTTGGGACAACAAACTTGAGTTGGATAAACTCGAATAGTAAGCTCTTTGCTCTTTATAACTGTTTTATGAAGTCACTTTTTTTGTTAAAAAATTGTTCAATTTGCATCTCCTCAAAGCGAACGGATTGGTTCTTTTAAGGTCACTCTTGGGTAAAGTTCGAATAGCATAGTTCTCGAATGAAAACTCTGCAGCTATCAAGAACTTATGAGCATTACTTTTGCGTAATACTATCACTAATAGCAATTCACTATACGTAGGCATAAAGGAAAAAATGAGCCCATACTAATCCTGATATAACGACCTGCCTGAATGCGTTCACGTATCATCTAAGACACGTGCATGCCATGTACAATAGACAGTCTAGTTGAAGGACATACTACGGGTGGAGGGAGGATGTAGCATAAACCCGCGCTTTAAAGCAATTTTATGCAATTTTGGGGGAGAGGGAAGGGTGAAATTACCCTTATGATTAAAAGTTATGATCAACAATTGTTGATTTAAATCAGATCAGGTTTATTTGCTATCCTGAGATAAAGGTATATGCGTGTGTATGTGTAGGTATGGATATGTGTGTGTATGTATGTATATGTATGTGTGGGTGTATATATATGTGTGTATATGTGTATGTATATATATATATATATAT
>NC_068983.1:38706700-38709151 GCF_001194135.2 Octopus bimaculoides | reverse complement strand
AAAAGTAATGCTCATAAGTTCTTGATAGCTGCAGAGTTTTCATTCGAGAACTATGCTATTCGAACTTTACTCAAGAGTGACCTTAAAAGAACCAGTCCGTTCGCTTTGAGGAGATGCAAATTGAACAATTTTTTAACAAAAAAAGTGACTTCATAAAACGGTTATAAAGAGCAAAGAGTTTACTATTCGAGTTTATCCAACTCAAATTTGTTGTCCCAAGCTCGGGGTTAGATCGAAGTTCGAGTAACAGTGGGCTCTACTGGACTAGTTAGATAAGATAGACATGTATTGCCTTACGGCTGATGTAGTTTAACTTTTTTTTTTTTTTTTTCAAAGCTTGAGCACCAATTTCGAGAAACTAGCTTCGAATCGATTTGTGGTCATCGAATATTCTTTCGGGGATGAAGACTCCTACTTTCTACCATTTGCAACACTTCAGCGCATGCCTCTAGACCGTTTTCTGCGTTTTAGCTTGTCTTACAAAGTCCCATTGAAAAATTCAAATTTGATGGCAAAGAATCCAAACTAGGTCGAAAACATCTATATTATTATTTATTAATAATAATATCTTCATTTATGTGTGTGTGTGTGTGTGTATTTAAAGAAACTAACATTTGTTTTTTTATAAGCGCCGAAATGTGTATATAGATACAAATCAGATAATTTATTTCGGAACGCAAAAATGCCGTTAGAACAGCAATAACGTAAAGTAAATTAACCTTACAAAGCGGAAAAATTCATCAACAACCAGCTGTGTGTGTGTGTTGTGCGTATGTGTATTGGGTATGACTTTAAACTGCATCCGGTTGTGGGGCTCTGCTTTGGGAGTTCTATGGTTTTGAGGAGTGTCGAACTCCAGCTCTTTCCTCACCAGACGTTGGGAATTTAGCAAATAGTTTAACCAAGACACACACAAATGAATAAACACGTATGCACCCTAATATGACTTCAAGCGTTCAGACAACCGCCAACCACACTCACCATACTTCAATAAACAACGTACACATATAATACCCTTGCATACATTCCAACCCCACACGAATACCAACCCCTAATTCCTACACATATTTTCCGGGAAACTCTTGTAAACTTACAGCATTCCAGAGGCTGTTTGATGCTACGAGACATAACTTTTGATTTAAGCCCGGCTCAATTCGTTTTGTCTTTTTTTTCACGGCACCCAGGAGTTGCATGTGTTTTTTCACTACATTTTTTTCACCACACAATGGCCATATTTTTTCTGTGCGTGCCATCTCTGACAAGCATATGATATTATATAACTGGTTTGTTATGTAACATCCGGTTTAATACCCAGTATGAAATCAATTGATACGATAAA
Source organism: Octopus bimaculoides (assembly GCF_001194135.2). Lineage (NCBI taxonomy): Eukaryota > Metazoa > Mollusca > Cephalopoda > Octopoda > Octopodidae > Octopus > Octopus bimaculoides. The sequence continues at coordinate 38,707,812 of NC_068983.1, read as the reverse complement.
CCATAATACTATACACTTGTATATGTATGTGTGCGTATGTATATCTATCTGTCTATATATAAATGTCTATATATAAATATATCTATTTGTCTATATATTTATGTTAAGCAGTGTCGATTTTTACAATTCTGTAAATAATAATAATTGTATTTTATAAGCTTAAAGCTTCTAGCGTTCACCGCGCAATGACTAAAGAAAATAGTCTAATAATGGGACATATAAGGCCACGACAGAAAAAGTAGGCTTTCCCGTGCATGTGGAACTCCAACCCACATCTCTTTGTTTACGTGACCAAATGTGCCACTGATTACACCAGCGAACCCACCTGCTTTTTTTCTGTCAGATTTAAAAACTGTAATTAGTTCGTAGATGTTTTTGTCAACAAACTTTCATGTGCTTTTACTGCGATGGTTTTGTTAAGCAGTGTCGATTTTTGCAATTCTGCAAATAATAATAATAATATTTTATAGGCTTAAAACTTATAGTGATCACCGCGCAATGACTAAAGAAAATAGTCTAATAATGGAGCATATAAGCCCTCGACAGAAAAAGTAGGTTTTCCCGTACACGTGGGACTCGAACCCACATCTCTTTGTTTACGCAAGCCTACGGCAGTGGCCCGGGAACAAAATTTGCTTAGGGGGTGCAAACTCAGTTTCAAAATTTAGCACTACTGGAGAAGTGTGGATCCGAGTTCTGGGAGTATGCATGTCACAAATTTGCGCATGCGCCCGTGTTAGTCATAAGTAGTCGAATTTAGCACACAGGTAAAAAAAAATGAGACGCTCGCTACTTGCTGTAAATGGAGGGTGGGTTATCCATCTAATACAAGAAGAAAATTGCAGATTAATTGAATAAAAACATGAAAAATAACAAAATGACATTTCATTGAAAAGTAAACCATTCTGAAAGATAGTTCAGAATGTTTTCAAAACATTCATCTCCAGCTTTTCCCATATTTTATTAAGGGTTAGGGATTAGGGTTAGGGTTTAAAGTTAGGGGAGGTGAATGTTTTTTCAGTATTCAATGATTATTTTTCACTTTTATATTCAACTTATCTGCAATTTTCTTTTTGTATTACATGGATAACCTCGCTCCTTTTACAGCAAGT
>NC_068983.1:38705434-38706229 GCF_001194135.2 Octopus bimaculoides | reverse complement strand
TTTTTAACTATGTCATTAAATGATTTAGGCAAATTTTCCCTTTCCGTCCATAGGCCAGCAAGAAGTTTGATTTGAGATGACAGTAAGAGTAAATCAAAAGAAGCAGGTAGAAGCAGGTGCATTTTCAAAGTTAAATACTCCAAATTTGACTGCTGACAATAGCAATTCCTCTTGCTCAGAGCATACACGTATTCCCTGTTGCTGAAACCGGTGAGTCAATTCATTTTCGATGACAGCCACTATAGAGAAAAATTGTCGACGCCACTCATCGGTGACAGAAAGAGCAGCTTCTTCAGTAGTTGTTGTGTGCCTAAAGCGCAGTGATGTATTCTTAGATCGCGAAATGTTGGGCATTTTCACCAAGTCAGAAGAAGATACTTCATCAAAATATTTTTCAAAAACCTTCTCACTTCTCATTTTTGAAAGAGAGTTTTTCAACTTTTCAATCAATTTCAAGCAATCACCGGCTGTCGTGCTTGGGCACTGTAAGCTACGTGCCACTGGCTCACATACCCCAAATATATCCCCAGCGATTTTAATGCCGAACAAAATGGAAGCTTTGCCAGATTGCTTTAGCAGCCCTTTAACAGTAGCCTTTGTTGTTGCTCTTAACGAGAAGTCATTAAGAAAGTCAAGCAAAACAATTTTGAATATTCTTATAATTGTTTTCTGCTTGTTTCAGTACTGTTGCTCTAATGCACCACCGAGTTGGACACACTGCTTGCAACACAAAGATTTGTCCATTGTGCTTTTCTTTTTGGTGACTCTTTTACAAGAATGGCGCATTGATGAACA
>NC_068983.1:38700112-38704092 GCF_001194135.2 Octopus bimaculoides | reverse complement strand
TCACGGCGAACTGGGGCCCCAAGTGACCTTTGTAAAGTCATTGGGGAGAATCCTGAGCCGATTATCGAGGTCTATTTATATTTATATATATATCGTATATTTATAAAGAGGGCAAATTTAGCCATCTCTCCGTAGATTGAAAAAAAAAGATAAACAACTTTAATCGATTTCCGAACATTAATGGGTTCTCATCAGAGGCGTAGTGGTTCAAACAAGAAAAATAGAACTTATGTTGAGTCAGTCTCAATAAGTATAGATTTATTCATCAGAGAAAGTTACATAGTGACTGAAGGTTCGAGAGTTTCGTGCAGAGGCACTTATCAAACTAATTAAATCAACGTTTTCTATATAAAACGAAAAAGCAGGATACTATCGGAAACAGTTATGACGCAGATACTATTTTATATATAAGCAGGAAGACATTTGGTTAATAATATGACAGAATTAAGGCAAGATAAAAAAATTAAAGTCGTCTATATATAAGGTATTCTGCCTAAACTACGTCTTTAAGATATGATTTGTTAGTAGTAACGCTAAAAGGAAACTATTTCCTAAGGAACTCAAAAGAAGGATAAAAAGAGCAGATAGAGAGGAATAAAGACCAAAAGGAAAGTAAAGATTGAATGAAAAGGTGAATCAAGACTAAAGTTGGAGTTGAAAAAAAAAGGGACTTACCCAGGCAGTGGTCAAGCAAATAATGGTCGTTTTGTATTGAAAGAATTCTGAAGGGGCTTTATTTTTAGACTGGGGTCGAATCCATTCAACCATATTTTAAGTCTTTAGCAACACCAATTACAAAGAATTTGGGAGTGGTACTAAAAGATGGAGAGAAGTATTGACAGGCAGAAACTGGGTGGGAGCTGTCTTCAATAATTCAAGTAATGCTATATATTCAAAATTAACCATACATGCTGGTTTTGTTGTTGTTATTGTTACTGCTACTGTTGTTATTGTCACTTACTATTTTGTGTTTTGACGCTACTTGCCTTAAGAACTCCCTAGGGAATTTTATGCTAGCTTCATCACTTTTATTTATTTATATATTTATTTTTTTCTTTGTTTTGAAACGAGATCGAACTTCAGTATTTTATACCGATAGATTTTAGACACTTTTTTTTCTGCAACTGGGAAGATTATGTAGGGGGTGCAAATTTTGATCTTGCACCCCCTGAAAATTCTAGGGGGTGCAGGTGCACCCGCTGCACCCCCTGTTCCCGGGCATTTTGGTTAGGGTTAGGGTTAGGGTTAGAAGTTAGGGTTAGGGTTAGAAGTTAGGGTTAGGGTCAGGGATAGGGTGAGGGTTAGGGTTAGGATTAAGGTTAGGGTTAGAGGTTAGGGTTATGGTTAGGGTCAGGGTTAGTTTTAGGGTTAGGGTTAGGGTTAGGGTTAGAAGTTAGGGTTAGGGTTAGAGTTAGGGTTAGGGTTAAGGTTAGTGTTAGGGTAAGAGTTAGAAGTTAGGGTTAGGGTTAGGGTTAGTGTTAGAAGTTAGGGTTAAGGTTAGGGTTAGGGTTAGGGTTAGAATTAGAAGTTAGGGTTAGGTTTAAATTTGGGTTAGGGTTTGAACTTAAGGTTAGGGTTAGGTTTAGAGTTAGGGTTAGAAGTTAGGGTAAGGGTTGGTGTTAGGGTTAGGGTTAGGGTTAGTGTTAGGATTAGGGTTAGGTTTAGGGTATGTTTAGTTTTAAGGTTAGTGTTAGGTTTAGTGTTAGGCTTAGGGTTAGTGTTAGAAGTTAGGCTTAGGGTTAGAAGTTAGGGTTAGGGTTAGGGTTAGGGCTAGGTTTACTTTTAGTGTTAGGGTTTGGGATATAAGTTAGGGTTAGGGTTAGGGTTAGGGTTAGGGTTAGGTTTTGGGTTATAAGTTAGGGTTAGGTTTAGGGTTAGGGTTTGAGTTAGGGTTAGGGTTAGGGTTAGGGTTAGTGTTAGGGTTAGGGTTAGGGTTAGAAGTTAGGGTTTGGGTTAGTGTTAGGGTTAGGGTTTGGTTTAGAAGTTAGGGTTAGAGTTAGGGTTAAGGTTAGGGTTAGGGTTAGAAGTTAGGGTTAGGGTTAGGGTTAGGGTTAGGTTTAGGGTTAGGGTTAGGGTTAGGTTTAGAAGTTAGGGTTAGGGTTACGGTTAGGGTTAGGGTGAGGGTTAGGGTTAGTTTAGGGTTAGGGTTAAGGTTACTGTTAGGGTTAGGGTTAGAGTAAGGTTTAGGGTTAGTGTTAGGGTTAGGGTAAGTAGTTAGGGCTAGGGTTAGGTTTAGGGTTAGTGTTAGGGTTAGTGTTAAGGTTAGGGTTGTGGTTAGAAGTTAGGGTTAGGGTTAGTGTTAGGGTTAGGGTTAGAAGCTAGGGTTAGGGTTAGGGTTAGAAGTTAGGGTTACGGTTAGTGTTAGGGGTAGGGTTAGGGTTAGGGTTAGAATTTAGGGTTAGGGTCAGGGATAGGGTGAGGGTAAGGGTTAGCGTTAAGGTTTGGGTTAGAAGTTAGTGTTAGGGTTAGTGTTAGGGTTAGGTTTAAGGTTAGGGTTAGAAGTTAGGTTTAGGGTTAGGGTTAGGACTAGGGTTAGGGTTAGAAGTTAGTGTTAGAGTTAGGTTTAGGGTTAGGGTTAGTGTTAGGGTTAGGGTTAGATGTTAGGGTTAGGGTTAGGGTTAGGTTTAGAAGTTAGGTTTAGGTTTAGGGTTCGGGTTAGGGTTATGGTTACGGTTAGGTTTAGGGTTAGTGTTAGGGTTAGTTTTAGGGTTATGCTTAGTGCTAGGGTTAGGTTTAGGGTTAGGTTTAGGGTCAGAGTTAGAATTTAGGGTTAGGGTTAAGGTTAGAGTTAGGGTTTGGATTAGGGTTAGTATAGGGTTAGTGTTAGGGTTAGGGTTAGTGTTAGTTTTAGGTTTAGGGTTAGCTTTAGAGTTAAGAGTTCGGGTTAGGGTTAGGGTAAGAAATTAGGGTTAGGGTTAGGGTTAGGGTTAGGGTTAGGGTTAGATGTTAGGGTTAGGGTTAGGGTTAGGGTTAGAATTTAGGTTTAGGGTTAGGGTTAGGGCTAGGGTTAGGGTTAGGGTTAGAAGTTAGGTTTAGGGTTAGGGTTAGTGTTAGGGTTAGGGTTAGATGTTAGGGTTAGGTTTAAGGTTAGGGTTAGGGTTAGAAGTTAGGGTTAGGGTTTGGGTTAGGGTTAGGGTTAGTTTGAGGGTTAGGGTTAGGTTAGGCTTAGAAGTTAGGGTTAAGGTTAGGGTTATGGTTAAGGTTAGGGTTAGTGTTAGGGTTAGGGTTAGGGTTAGGGTTAGGGTTAGAAGAATTCTGAAGGGGCTTTATTTTTAGACTGGGGTCAAACGATCGAATCTATTCAACCATATTTTAAGTCTTTAGCAACACCAATTACAAAGAATTTGGGAGTGGTACTAAAAGATGGAGAGAAGTATTGACAGGCAGAAACTGGGTGGGAGCTGTCTTCAATAATTCAAGTAATGCTATATATTCACAATTAACCATACATGCTGGTTTTGTTGTTGTTATTGTTGCTGTTACTGTTGTTATTGTCACTTACTTTTTTGTGTTTTGACGCAACTTGCCTTCAGAAATCCCTAGGGAATTTTATGCTAACTTCATCACTTTTATTTATTTATATATTTATTTTTTTCTTTGTTTTGAAACTAGATCGAACTTCAGCATATATATATATATATTTATTTATTTATTTATTATTGTGTTTCAGCCAAGTGGCTGCGGTCATGCTGGTGCACCACCGTGATTTTCACATTCCTTGCATGGCTCTTCTCCCCCACCTGACATGGTCCAATCAAGAGTTTTGATGGCACCTCTGGTGTATGAGAGAATTTGACATAGCTGCCCTAAACTGCGTCTCATTACGAGCCATTGGTTCGTCTGGTACTGTGGAGAGGAAAGTGTCAAGTTTTGTCTTGAAGACCTCCGCATCCATGTCTTGCATGTCTCTCAAATGTTTTGGCAGGGCATTGAAGAGCTGAGGTCCACTGAAACCGAGGCTGCTGCAGTATCTCATTCTT
>NC_068983.1:38696619-38697976 GCF_001194135.2 Octopus bimaculoides | reverse complement strand
TATATATATATATATGACAGTGACCAGGCAGAAACGTTAGCACACCGGGCGAATTGCTTAGCAGTATTTCGTCTGTCTTTACTTTCTGAGTTCAAATTCCGCCAAGGTTGACTTTGCCTTTCATCCTTACGGGATCAATAAATTAAGTACCAGGAGCGTATTGTGGTCGATCTAATCGACTGGTCCTTTCCCCCAAAATTTCGGTCCTAGAGTAGAAAAAAATCTATCTATATATATGTGGTGGGGTGATGCATGGGTAGATGTGTACACAAGAATCTTTAGGGGAAAAATCCATTCCCAGCACTCATCAGGAGTAGTAGGGAGAGTATGGCGAAGGCACTATGTTGCTAGAAGTCAGGAAGTTATATCCAGTTTGTGAATACTGTGAAAAATGACAACAAAGTAACTCTTCGGTGAATCTCAGAGAAGGGATTTTGTTAGAGTCATGTCCCTTGGATAAGGATTAAACAGTACCACAAGTATACAAGAGGTTAGAGCCTGCTGACCCTCTGTAAGGGTTAGTACTTGTCAATCCTCAGCTGGTATTTACCATTTACACTCTGGTGACTCAAACTGATCCCTATACAAGGGGCATAATTCAAAAAAATTTCCCCTCTGAGTTTTTGTTACAAGTATTTTCATATCCATTTTTCACAACTGCAGGCGTGACATTGCCTGATTTCTCTGTAGGAAGAGTGTGTCATAAAGCCATTGACAAACTCTTTCTACAGCAACTCTGATGAGCACTAGAAAAACTGGGGTTTTATTTCAAACCCTCGTGTATGAAACTGTTTGGTAAAATCAGCAGAACTGAATCTATAATATTGTATTGCATAAACATGAATGTGTGTGTGTGCATGCATGTGTGTGTGTGTAAATATGTATGTATGTGTGTGTGTGTATGTATGTATGTATGTACATGTGTGTTTATGTACATATATGTCTCTTTTACATATAAGTCTATAAATTTATCAATTTATCGCATTTTTATCACTTTTTTTAATATTTATCATTAATTTATATATATGTTTTGGGCCAGATATACCTCTTTTTCTACATACAGCTTTTTATCTATCACCTACATGAGATTTTCGTGACATCTATCGCTTTTTCAGATTTGTTCGTTACTCTCACTACTTAATGGAACGAAGTTATTCTTCCATGTTGCCTCATGTGCATTTTTCTCTCAGCCTTTCGTTATTCATTGAACATATGTTCATGTATAATAATGTAAGTCAAGTGTGTGCATGTAGAAAGGTGCTCTCATGTGGGTGTAATTGTGCATGTGGGCGTAATTGTTCATGTGCATGAATGTGAGCTTGTATGTGGGAGTTGAAACAATGTGTGAACATGAAGA
>NC_068983.1:38691946-38695393 GCF_001194135.2 Octopus bimaculoides | reverse complement strand
TGCGAGCTTACGCATGTCCTCAGCAGTCACAGCCCATGTTTCACTGCCATGTAGCATGGCTGTTCGTACACATGCGTCATACAGTCTGCCTTTTACCCTGAGTGAGAGTCCCTTTGTCGCCAGCAGAGGTAAGAGCTCTCTAAACTTGGCCCAGGCTATTCTTATTCTAGCAGTTACACTTTCAGCGCACCCACCCCCACTACTAACTTGGTCACCCAGATAGCGGAAGCTATCAACTACCTCTAGTTTTTCTCCCTGGAATGAGATAGAAGTTGTTTCCTGTTTATATATATATATATTTCTAAGGGCATTACTATAAAAGAATGTCTCATGCTATGAGGGACTCTAAGGTCAGACTACCATAAAAAACACATTCTTACTCATAGTGTGAGGCATTCTTTTATAGTAATGCCCTTATATAAATAAATATATTTTGGGAATAAATGATGGATTTTTTCCCTTTATGAGGTTTTTTTCATGCTAGCTACTTGATAAATTCTTGCAAAAGAATTCATCCTATTATTGAATTTATATATATATCAGGTCACTTGCTATGCAAGTACATCTCCAATATACATATATAAATATATATTAATTCAGAGCAACATATGCACTGCATTAATAACAGTAAAATGAACCAGCTATTGACTAAGCTATCTACTATAACTTATGATAGGCAAACTACTTCCGACTCGACAAATAGAAAAGACAGCAAATATATGCATGAAAATGTTAAGAAAGGAAATATTAACCAGAATGAAAAACACCTGCTGTGGCCACATTGTGGTAGTAGCAATAATAGTGATATAGCCAATTTGGTAACAGTGTTGGAAAATGAAGTCAGCACTGTCGCAAATACAAATAAATCTAATAAATGTTCATGCAGAGAAAAATTAAAATACCCATTGATGAACCTCTGTATGAGTATCAATCTTGTATACAAATGCACTGTATGCACAAGGGGAGGACAGTATGTTTACATGGGGGCAACAGCTGATTCATTCAAGAATCCTTATCACACCCATGTCACCAGCTTCAAGAAAATCAACAAGAAGTTTTTACATCTTTGGCTGATTTGTGTGGCAACTTAAGGAGGATAAAAATAAATATGATCTAACTTGCTTCACAATAAGACACATACAACCACATAATATTCTTTCCAGGTGATACAGATTCTGTTCTGAGGAATCCCTGTCTATTTTGTGGACCAATGAAAAGATCATTAATAGGATTTCTGAAAAACTGTCAAGATGCTTCCTAACTTACAAATGCAGTTTTGCACAATGCAGTGGGAATGAATATGAGTAATTGTTAACCAAATTAATAACCATATTAATCAAATATGTATTGAGGAGACCCACTTCGGTCATGAGTGACCATGAGATTGCACCTAGAAAGTTTCCCTCCGAGGCACAAGTCCGGGCAAGGTTGTTTATGGAAGGCCAGCAGTCACCCATGCATACCAGCCTTCCCTCTCCACACCACTGATGTTACCCAAGGGAAAGGCAAAGGCTGATACAGCTTGGCACCAGTGATGTCACAACTCATTTCTACAGCTGAGTTAACTGGAGCAACGTGAAATAAAGTGTTTTGCTCAAGAACACAACACGCAGCCCGGTCCAGGAAGTGAACTCACAACCTCACGATCATAAGCTCGACGCTCTAACAACTGAGCCATACACCTATAATCAAATGTACTCATGGTCCAATTCTTATCTTACTAACAGCACCTCTGTACATGGCCTGTACTACTTTCACAAGCCATTCATCTACCCCTAGTTTCCTCAGAGACCACCGTATCACAGAATGAGACATCTTGTCAAAGGCTTTTTCCAGATCAACAAATGCTAAGTACAATGGCTTATTCTTAGCTAAATACTTCTCTTGCAGTTGCTTGACTGAAAATAGCATCAGTAGTACTTCTTCCAGGCACAAAGCCAAACTGCATTTCATCTAATCTAATTCAGTTCCCAATTAATTGTGCAATAATTCTCTCCAATACACACACACACACACACACACACACACACACACATACATGTATGCACATACACATATGGAAGAGCAACTGCATTGAAAATACAAATGTGTTTCAACTATGATGAATATACAATAGTAATGATGTTTATTTACGCACACGCATTAGTATGACACAACTTTTCCATTTAATTCATGCAAATAAACACTTTTGTCGTGGAAATATTTCATAACCTGTTGCCCTATAATGACAAGGTATTTTGTTGACTCTTTACTTTATGAATGCTAACAGCCTACTGTGAATATTTATTCAGGGTAGGCAGTAGGCATTAAGTGAAATGTCAGCATAATCTAGCAGATGTATCCAGCTTTGCCTTGGTGCCAACTATGTTGAAACAGTTTTTGTAAATGGACATTAAATGATGATATAATTAAATGGCTTAATTTATTACAACATTTTTTCTTATGCAGTGCTTTATAAATGTAACTATACAAGGTGGTATCAAAAAGTTCCTGGACTAGTTTTGTAGTGCGCCAACAGATGGCAGCACATGGTTGTATGTTCAGTGAGAGCTAGGAGTGACCTTCATGGAGCAGTGTTATTTCTTTACTACCCACAAGGGGTTATACACAGAGGGGACAGACAAACGGATTAAGTCGATTATACCAACCTCAGTGCGTAACTAGTACTTATTTAATCGACCCCAAATGGATGGAAGGCAAAGTCGACCTCGGCGGAATTTGAACTCAGAACGTAGCGGCAGACAAAATACTGCTAAGCATTTCACCCGGCGTGCTAACGTTTCTGCCAGCTCGCCGCCTTTCATGGAGCAGTGTGCCAAGTAACAGTGCTGTGTTTGCTTCACAGGTTATGAAATATGTGCTTTTGTGATCACATGTATGCTGTCGTCTGCCTTTTGTCATGGACAGGAACAAAGAGCCAATGTGAAATTTTGCGTTAAATTTGGGAAGTCTGCTACAGAGACATTGAGCATGCTTTGGCAAGCTTATGGTGATAAGGCAATGATTTGTACACAATGTTTCAAGTGGCACAGGCACTTCAAACGTGGAAGAATGTCCCTGGAAGACAATGAGCAATCTGGAATGGCAAATTTAGCAGCATGTTGCCCTAATATGTCAAAGGACACTCTTAAGGCCCCAGGATGAGGTTGGACTATCAAAATTGTGCAGATTCTGCATGCACAATTCTTCTTTTCTCTTTTATCTTTTACTTGTTTCAGTCATTAACTGGGGCGCCACCTTGAAATTTTAGTTGAATGAATTGACCCCAGTACTTATTTTCTAAGCCTGGTACTTATTCTATCAGTATTTTTTGCCAAACTGCTAAGTTATGGGGATGTAAACACACCAATACCAGTTGTCATGCAGTGACAGTGAGGAACGAACACACACACACATATATATATTTACATATATATATATATATATATATATATATATATATATATA
>NC_068983.1:38689815-38691716 GCF_001194135.2 Octopus bimaculoides | reverse complement strand
TATATATATATATATATATATATATATACATGATGGGCTTCTTTCAGTTTCCATCTCCCAAATCCACTGACGAGGCTTGGTCGACTCAAGGCTATAGTAGAAGACACTTGCCCAAGGTGCCACACAGTGGAACTGAACCCAAAACCATGTGGTTGGGAAGCAAGCTTCTTACCGCAGTGCCACTCCTATGCCAATGCTTATATTTAACTATAAAGTACTTCATTAAAATTACTCATTTTGAAATTGTATTTTCAATAAGTTAGAACAGTGTTTCAGATACTATAGTAAATAGACAGTAATCAGTTCTTTGAGATATGAGGCATATCAGGAATGAGGTCGCAAATGGTGACAAAAGGACTCAGAGATTGAGTGATCAAACAAATAATCAAGCAATCAAATGCTTAACTGGTTAATTAATTTTTCAAGTGACCATTAATAAAAGGAAGGAATATAGAACCAGTATGTGTTTTCCTTGGCAAAATGATCCTCCCAATATACAACAACATTTCTTTAATAGCTTCCTATTTAAATTTCTATGTAGTGATTACCACTATCAAAAATCATTGCCAGGAAACAACACTTCGATTTCAAACAAAAATTTAAAAAAAAAAAATAGAGAGAGCATATTTATTGAAATGCTGTCATTACAAAAATTTTTCATTTAGAAAAATTAATATGTTCAGAAAGCTTGTAGACGGTATTAAGTACCATGCAAGTGAGAAAATAATGTGTTAGTTCTTAGTCTCACATTTGCATTTGTATATATTTCAAAAATTTGTTGGTATTATGCTTTTTGAATGGGACTGTTAATTTTTATAACATTTGAAATATATTCAAACATTGTAAAAACTAAATCTCTTGAATATTTTAGAAAACTTGAATATCTTCAAAATGTAAAGAAATTTAAACATAAATAAATAAATTGATTTCATCTTCAAATGATATTTCAAACCTTGTACTAACTTTTTGACAAAATGACTTTAAATGTGCTAGTTTTAATGACAATCTTTTAAATAAGTACTATGCTTATCTATATGCTCACACACACACACACCACACTCACACCCGCACATACACATGTAAGTGTGCTCAAATATGCTTGGGGCATATTTGAGGCAGTAAGAAAGTCACTCTGTATTTTGTTGTGGAGAAAATTTCTCACTGTTGACAAATAGGTGTGAACACAACAAGTCAGTTTGAAGTGGTCTCTAACTAGACTGATGGATGCATGTATTTTGGAGTGGTTAACTCCTCTTCAGCATCAGGCACTGAAAAGTGGAATTCTACAAACTGACAAGAGATGGATATCTCGTATTTCATATATATATATATATATACATATATATATATATATGTTGTCAGTCGACCATATATCCGAAAAAGGAACACATTCTAAAGGTTAGAGCAGTAATGTATTTATATGATGTTAAATATATGTCTGGTAATAGAGTGACTAATGGTTTCATATCCATAAGGCCTTATAGATGACTCATCAGACTCTAATAGCAGAGGGTTTATAACTTCTTTTCGAACTGGAGGTAGAAAATCATTACTATCAGTTAATTTCTTAACAAAAGCATAATATATGGTGCTTGAGCGTTAAATGGAATGAGCTATCTCCCTTAGACCAGTCTGACAGGCAAATCTTATGGACCTAAAGCCTGAGGCTGGTTCCAGTCTGCAAGCACTTTTTATCGTTCTTATCAACAAACAAAGAATCTCATGCCTACAGCAGGTAGTATTTGAGATGAGGGCAGGGCATATAGATCTCATGTCTTGAATTTAAGAGAGATTCTGGGTCCGATGAATCTTTAAGGGTCCTTGCCTGCTCTGCTATGCTTTATTCCATAAAGCAGACGCTTTATGGAAACAATTATTCACTTCATATATATATATATATA
>NC_068983.1:38678176-38687330 GCF_001194135.2 Octopus bimaculoides | reverse complement strand
TATATGCTTTGGCTACAAATAGGAAACTCTTCTTTTTTCTGTTGAGGGCTTATATGCCCCTTTATTAGACTATTTTCCTTAGTCATTGCATGGTGATTGCCATAAGCTTTAAGCTTATATAACTTGAATATACATATAGGGTAGCAAATCTTTACAAATTTCACTACCAGCATACATAAAATTTCACTACCTAGCATATATAAAAAGTCAATAGACGACATATTATTCAATATAAAATAGTGTACATATCTCTTTTACTCTTTTACTTATTTCAGTCATTTGACTGCGGCCATGCTGGAGCACTGCCTTTAGTCGAGCAAGTCGACCCCGGGACTTATTCTTTGTAAGCCTAGTACTTATTCTATCGGTCTCTTTTTGCCAAGCCGCTAAGTGATAGGGACACGAGAGGGTGTATGAAAAGTCTTGAGCCTCAAAGAAACAAAACATGGTACAAGATTTCTGATGAAAGTACAAGACTTCAAGGATCAAAGGCATTGAAGGCTCAAAACTTTTCATACATCCCTCATGTCTGTGTGTGTGTATAAGTAGGTTCTAACCTTGAATGACAGCTTGTGTCAAGTAGTTCTCCCAAGGATAGAGGCAGCACTTCTTGAAGAAAGATACTCTAACGTAAAACTTTCAGTCAAAATAGTGTCAGTCATCTTGCAATGCTTATCACTGGAACCTACTATGGCAACTGAAAGAGTGGCAAAAGTGTTGTGCCAGTGTTTGTCACTTAACTCCAATGACATACAGATAACTATCATCTGACAAGATGAGTCAATCATATATGTATGTATATATTTATGTACATATATATGTATACATAATATATAAATGATATCTATATGATATATAAAATAGTATATATATATATATATAAATATATATATATATACATAATATACATCATCATCATCATTTAACATCCGCTTGAATCAGTTATCTACAGCAGTGTTCAATGTAAATTGATATCAAACAAGTAAAATTTGAGGCCATGCAAGAGAATCAGGTCAGCTAATAGGACTTGAACCATAGCCTTCTTCTGAAGCCTGTTTCTCGTTTCTTTCTCAAATTGACGCTCATAATAGCTTGTATCACTTCTCTCTCTCTCTCTCTCTCTCTCTCTCCCTTTTCTCTCTCTTTCTTTCTCTCACACACATGCACACACACACATACATACACACACAATTTTATTTATTATCCTATCAGTTTCTGTTTTTACTTATCTTACCTACTAGTGTACCTATCTATATATAACGTCTACCTGTCTATTATCTTCTGTCTGTCTTCTGTCTTCTATTGCTGTCTGTCAATCAGTATATCAACTTATCTTACAACTTTCTTTAACTATACATCTACCAACGTATTTACTTATTTGTCTGTCAAGGTATCGACCTATCGTTCTGTCTGTCTGTCTGTGAGTGTGTTTACCTATTTTTGTCTGTCTATTTGTTACTGATCTCATTGTTATGTCAAGACATCATATATATATGTATGTATTTATTTATATAATATATATATATATATATATATGTATGTATGTATGTATGTATGTATGTATGTATGTATGTATATATATATATATATATATATATATATATATATATATATATATATATATATATATATATATATATATACATACATACATATATATCTGTGTATGTATACATATGCATGTATATATACATATATATGTGTGTGTGTGTATATATATATATGTATGTATATGTGCATGTATATATATATATATATATATATTATATATATATACGTATGTACATGTACATGCACACACACACACACGCACACATATATACCACCCCACCACCTTTCTTTTACTCTGATGTGGTCTGATTTCATTTTCCCTCTTATCTGCCAACCTCCCTGTATTTCTGTCTCGTTCCAGTTAATCAATCAGTAATGTTTGTCAGTCATTCTGTCTCTGATTTATCCTTACATTTACACACACTCACACACACACACACACACACACACACACACACACACACATGCACATGCACGCGCACACACACATTCATACACTCACACAAACGTACAGATGAATCTTTCTTTTAACGTTACTACACTGCAAGATGAAGATAACAAAATTATAAAACAAAAACGAAATCAGAAACAATTCCCATTTTTACCTTGATATTGTGATTTATCTTGATATTGTGGCTTTAAATGCTTTTATCAAGAAAAAACGAAATTTGAGCTTAAGTCTGATTGGCACAGATATATATTGGTACTACACTTTTTGAGTGGTTGGCATCAAGAAGGGTATCTAGCTGTAGAACCCTTGCCAAATTAGATGAGAACAACCTGGTACAGCCCCCACCCACTAGCTTACCAGTTTTCAGTCAAACCATCCAATCCATGCCAGCATAGAAAATGGATATTAACACATAAAGCATGATGGGCCACGATTGTGGCCCAGATAGATGCTTTTAATTTATGGGTGTTTGTTGGGGGTCTAATGTCACTCAAATGCTCCAATACCCCCAGAATGCAAGAGGACTAATAGTTCAACTAATGACTTTTCAAATGATGTAAAACTTGCCACTAAGAAGATATTTTAACTATTTTTTGTTTATTATATATATGGTAGTCTCATTTTTATAAAATGTGCTCAGCAGTCCATGCTATGTAAGTGCAAATCCCAGCATTTTATGGGTTAAATGATGATGATATGATGATATGAAAATTGGAAGAAAATTGGCATTTTTTGTATTTGCTGCTGATAAGAAAGCCGCACATGTGCGGTAGATATGAACAATTATAACATATAAGCACAAGGCATGTTCTATGTATTGCCTCGTGTTTATATATTAATCTTGGCTTTCCTGCTGATGATAGCTGGCCTAGCAATTTTTTTTATTTTGCTGAAAATAGCTTGAAACCTTGGTTCAGGAAATAGATGGTAAATGTTTTTATTTTTCATTTCCTTTCGAAATTATCCCTAATTGTGGTTTGGAGTTTGACTGCTCCTTCAAGCAGGTTAGATGTCCTATTATGGGCATCTCCCTTATGTGTTTAAATGTACACTGTATGTAGTCATATGAATAATATATAGTCTATTGACTAGTTTTTTTCTTCTCACTAGACTCACTAAAATTTTTTTGCTACCCTCAGATTTATTAATAATATATATATATATATATATATATATATATATGTGTGTGTGTGTGTGTGTGTGTGTGTGTGTGTGTGTAAAGTACGATTTATTCATGATCAGAGTTGTTCAAAAACTGAGGTACTACTGTATATATATATAGATAGACAGCCAACAACTGATGAAGGATCGTTCTTTGAGTTACTTGTCCTGTTTTCCATTTTTTTCTCTCTTGCTGTTTGTGTATTTAACTCATTTGTTTTTGTACTTTATTTTGTTTACTGTAGGTGACATCCTGTACTCATATATGCATATATATATACATACACATATATATTATTTATATTATTATCTAGTTGAATCCCACGTATCCATTTCCAAGTAAGTTTATATTAACCTTTTTGACACGACTCTACTCTACACTGTTTTCTCCCCCATCCTTCTTTAATTCCCTTTTTCTCCCCTTCACCATTTTTATCTGTCTCTCTCTCTCCCCTCTTTCCCTTTTTCTCTCTTTCGTTGCTCACACACGACCATCATCCATCTTTCTTTTCCTCCAGGACATCCTAAGGACTGGAAGTCTTCTATCTTTCTCTTCTATCTTTTCTCTTTTCAAAGAAAATAGTTCTCTCAGTGTTCACTATTTTCCCCTAGTTCTGGTCTAACGACCTTCCATGTTTGTTTTCATTCAAACTTTGACCCTCCATAAATCCAAAATTTTATTTTGGTATTTATGGGAGCAACTGTCTTTGAAGACTCATATTGTCATTGAATGCTTGAAATGAGGAGTAGATAGCCAGCAATTGATAAAGGGTCGTTCTTTGTGTTACTTGTCCTGTCTTCCATTTTTTTCTCTCAGTGTTTGCATATCTAACTCGTTTGTTTACGTATTTCATGTTGTTTACTGTTGGTGATGTCCTATATTCATATATGTATATATATATTTATATGTGTGTGTGTGTGTGTGTGTGTGTGTGTGTGTGCATGTATATATATATATATATATATATATATATATATATATATATATATATATATATAGATAGATAGATAGATAGATAGATAGATAGATAGATAGATATATATATATATATGTACATATATGTATATATCAAACATATGCACACTCACCCATGCGCATGCATATATACAATGGACTTTCAGTTTCCATCTGCCAAATCTACTCGCAAGGCTTTGGTCAAACTCAGGACAGTAGTAGAAGATATTTGTCCAAGGTGCTGTAGAGTGTGACTGAACCCAATACCACAATGGTTGGGGAGACAAGCTTCCTAACCACACAGCCATGCCTGCACCTACAGCCAAAGAAATATATTTCAGCAAACTTAAATGTATTAAAACCTGTTGAATTAGCAAGACTGTTGAATCAGCACCTATAAATCAATTGTCAGAGAAATTGATTTTGACAGATGTTATTTTGCAGATTAAAAAAATCCAGAAAATCTAATTTCATTAGCTGATTAGACTTTGCAAAAACAATTCTGTTGTTATTTGGTCATTCTGCTGCTGCATAGGCAATAATGTATTTACTTCAGTTTACCAGTGGTCATATTCAGATAACTGGATATTAGCCATCATGTTCTGTGCTTTCATAATCATACGTAACCAGTTGTCTATATAATTCATATGTTACTTACTTGAGATTTATTTAAGGCCTTTGCTCTCTGTAGATCACAAGCCATCATTGACTTTTCTCCACTGGTTTGACTCTGGGCTATCTTTTCTGCTCAATGCTTGTCCATCCCCACTTAATATTTCCTTGATGTAAGGCCTTCCTCTCTCAGGTTTTCTGAATTGTTATCAATATTTCTGTAACTTTGTTGTTTTCTTGGTTGAGCTGTTGACCCTATGCAAACCCTATTTTATCTTTGGGAAGAAGTAGTTCATCTTATTCTGGCCTCTACCTTTGACCTACCTAGCATAGGTCCTACCAGGAACTTGTACTCCACTAGCAAAGCTCTCAGGCTCATTGAGGAACACAAGCCCCAACACTGCAACAAGGACTGGACCTAGGGGTGGTGTTCCTATGTTAGTATAATTATGTTTTTCTACAAAGACAATGATAAAACTACAATTTTAAAAGTTCATTTAGAAAGCTCTATCACCAGTGCTTTTTACATGGCACCATCACCAACAGGGTCATCAAGTATCTTGCATAACAAAAACCTCTCAATTTTTGACTTACACCACATTACTCATAAAAGTAAAAGGTTCATCAGTTTCCATAACAAATATCAAATTATTTGAACAACTGAACTACCTATTTATTGAATTAACATATATGTGGCTGAGTATTCCTAGTGAGCACGAGATGTTTTAGCAAAGTTGTTTTGGCCCTACTTGCTTGGTGTCCAGAAAATGTGTGTTCAAGGACAGCCATATCCAGTTACCCAATTATTAATGAAATTTCTTCCTATTAATTAAAGAAAAGAGCATGGAAATACCAGCAAAAATGTCAAGAGTTAACTCTACAAGAGAATGAAATTTCAGAACCAGAGAAATATTTTATAATAATTAGTATCGTATTTGTCAAGAAAAATGTGAAGTTAAACCTTATTTCCGAGTCATCTCAAAATTAACTATAAATTTATTATCATCATTGCTTCCTTCTTCATCTGCACCAGAAAGACTGTTTTCTTTGGTAAACAGTATAATGGTATAAAATAATTCATAATTAAGCATGGAAACATTAAATGCCATTTTATATGTAAAAATGTGGCAGTTACAGAATGGCAACTATCTACAACTTATGCAACAATATTCAAAACTTATGCAAAAATACTTTTTAAATAACTGTAAATAAGTGGAAGTAACCTAATTCTAAATGAATGAGAAAAATCCCCTATTTTTTTTCATATATGAAATAAAGTTTGCTATGTATTTTTAAAAAATTTAACCTGATAAAACTCAAGAATTTTTTAATAAATTTTGAAAATTATTTTGGTAAAATCCATGAAAATCATTTGGCAACCCTACCTTCACTTTGAAGCAATTACCACCACCACCACCTCCTACTCTTTCACCACTGCCCCCACATTTATGTTTACTATTGCTAGTACCATCTCCACTGTTGCAACCACTGCCATGACAACTACCATCACAACCACTACTAACACCAGCATCATTATTGTAGTCACCCAAAGCACCATCGCTACCACCTCCACTACCACAAGTCTCACAAGACAGACATCTATTCTTAGCTTTTTTAGGGGTCTCCAGATGACAAAGCATAGAACCCTATCAAAGGCTTTCTCCAGATAAATGAACGTTAAGTATATAGACTTATTCTTAGCTTAGAACTTCTTATATTATTGTCTTACAAGAAATAGAGCATCAGTGGTACTCCATCCAGGATTAAAGCCAAGAAATTTCCACCCAGGAAGAAACTACCAGTCACTGTGATGTATTGAACTTTGCAATGCCCATGATGAACAGAAGTTAAACCAAGATAAAAAATCAGAAAACAAGAAATAAATGAAAACACGAATAAACAAGAGCACTCAGAGAATGCAAGCCTCCACCAAGGCAACACCAACATCCTCTCAAGGATTAGCCAGAGATGATTTTTAAAATGAGAATATCTGAATTAAACTCGACTGCTCTCAAAAATAAGAATACTAAAAATGAACACAACCGCTTACAAAAATTAAGTAAAAAAACAGGAAAAATAATCCGGAATCCTTGTCTCGTATTGGATCAATCCCAAAATTTAATCAGTTCGTGCCAGTTATGAGGCCAATCATCCCAGAAATTTTCATCCAAATCCATCCAGCGGTTCTTGAGATATCTTGTCCACAGACAAACAAACAAACAAGCACGACTGAAAACAATACCTCCGCCTTTGCGAAGGCGGAGGTAATAAAGATGTATTCATATAGGTGCAGATGTAGATGTATGGTATGGAGCATGCTTCCCAACCACATGGTTCTGAGTTCAGTCCCACTGCGTAGCATCATGGGTAAGTTTCTTCTACTAAAGTCTCAAGTTAATCAAGATTTGTGAGTGGATTTAGTAGTGGGAAACTGTACGAAGCCTGTCATATATGTGTGTATGTGTGTGTGTGCGAAAACAGGTTTTGGTGTGGTTACATCCTTGTAACTTAGTGGTTCAACAAAAGAGATTGATAGAATAAGTATCAGGCTTTAAAAAATAATACTGAGGGCAATTCACTATAAAGTGAAAGGTAGTTCTACAGCTGTTTCAGGGATATAAAAGATATCCCATCTTCAGAGACGGTAATGAGAGAGTTTTAATAGAAGGAAATAGTGGAGTTCATTATCTAAGAAGTTATTTTGGAAAGGGAGAGATGCAGGAAGCTTAAAGGGAAATATGGGAGTAAAAATATGCTGGATGTTAAAATTGCTGTTCAATTATTCAAGGAATGCACTGTGTAAAATGGGTAAAGAGGTTTCTTGTCCATGGTATGTAAATTCTGATAGGAGTTCATATTTTGTTATTTCAAATGGATAGTGTTCATATATATATTTATATATATATATATATAAAGTATGGGAGTTTAGTTCACAGGTGATCTAGATGATTAGGTACGCTAGGTAAGTGCTGTAACGGATTACTAGGGCTCCAAGGTTATAGCTGAGACAGTAGTTATGGAGCCATTGCAGATTTTCGATGCAGCAGAATATACCATAATGAAGGATATCCCAGAAACAGCTGCAAGATTTTGGATTTCTTCCTATAGTAATATTGTATATATGACTTGAAATGTTTGCCTTGCCTTAATGTTAGACATTCTGTTTAACAATTATATATATGTGTATGTGTATACACACACACACACACACACACACACACACACATATATATATATATATATATACATATACATACATATATACATATACATACATATATATACACATATATATATATTTCACTATGCTGGACCACTGAACTCAACATGTCTTTTTCATTCTCATTCTCTCTCTATTATGTGCTACTTACTGGAAAATTGTATCTCCCCATTTGCTGGGCCCTTTCGGGTTTATAAGGGTTGTTTTTCCTCTGGTTCAGGGGAGACAACCTGTCCTCATTAACGTTCTTTTGTTAAGATGTATTTCTCGATTTCTGAGTGTTTCTTCAAGTCCGTGACATAGAAATTTTAAATTTTTGTCTTTATATAGAGTCTGAAGAGCTATCCACAAGGCTTTAGCTTTGTGGATACGAAACCTTTGGTAACTCTATGTCCAAGATATGACATTTATGTATACACACACAATATATGTATATATACACACACGATGCATGTATATATACATACACACACGATGTATGTATATATACATACACACATATAAAAGGGGAAGGATACGATGGATCATGTTGTGCTAGATTCATTAGCTGGGTGATCAAATTACAAATACCTCTCGTCATAACTTTGTTATGTCAAAGCTGACCTCAGGTTAAAAACCACACCATCTTTATCTTCATCACCTTAACCACAACATACCACAAGAGAGCCTCAATGCTTGACCAGCCAGAAATAGCAGTCAAATAACACTCAAATCACTCTATGCTGTTTTAATAAAAGAAAGAGAAAAAGACCATTGGATAATGTAGTCCTATTTACATTGTGCTGGTTAAAACATGAAAAAAAACCCCAATAAAATTGACAAGGTGGTCATGTCCAGATCACCTTTTGATCATAAGGTCTAGGCTTGCTTGATAAACATTCATGGCTGATAAATATTTATGATAGTCATGTATTTTATTTTCTGCCATTAGCAATGTGTTGTGATGCCAAGCCAGGCATATTATAACTTTCTTTATTTCAGTCTAGTTAGATGAATCATTGGTGTTAGTTCATTGCTGTTTTGTTGGTAGTATAATGTGCAACTGACCGTAAAATCACACCTCCAGTATTTTATTCAAATATTCACTTTATAAAAAGCATTCAGCCCATGAACTCATGCTTAAAAGCATTAAAAGATAAACACTTCCTATAATTTGTGTGTTGTGTTGTATGAGTGTATATATATACATTTATATACATATATA
>NC_068983.1:38673798-38676306 GCF_001194135.2 Octopus bimaculoides | reverse complement strand
GAAGAGGTAGACCCAGGAAGAGATGGGATGAGGTGGTGAAGTATGACCTTCAAACATTGGACCTCACGGAGGCAATGACAGGAGACCGAGACCTTTGGAGATATGTTGTGATTGAGAAGACCTGGCAACTAAAGTGAGATCGCATCCATGGCCAATGCTAGTGTTGCATGTCCGGCCCATTTAAGAGTACCCTTGATGCATCAGGCAATATGATATGCTTGAGAAAACCTGTTGAGTCAAGTAAAACCAAGATCATAGCTGTGGCCAAGCCACCTGACTGGCTCCCATTCTGGTGGTACATAAAATGTATCATCCGAACATGGTCGATAACAGTGCTCCCTGACTGGCTCCTGTGCTGGTGACACATAAAAAGCACTATCCAAATGTGATCGATGCCAGGCTCACTTAATTGGCTCCTGTGCCAGTGGCATATAAAAAGCACCTAGAGTGTCTCGGAGTGGTCGGTATTAGGAAGGACATCCAGCTGTAGAAACATTGCCAGATCAGATTGAAGCCTGGTGCAGCCACTGGCTCTCCAGACCTCAGTCAAACCATCCAACCCATGCCAGCATGGAAAAACGGACGTTAAACGATGATGATGATGATGAGCTTCTTTCAGTTTCCATCTACCAAATCCACTCACAAGGCTTTGGCTGGCTTGAGGCTATAGTACAAAGACATTTGCCCATGGTGTCACACAGTGGGACTGAACCTGAATCCATGTGGTTGGTAAGCAAGCTTCTTACCACATAGCTACTCCTGATGATGATTTTTATCTTAATGTTGTTGGTACAACAATCATAGAAAAAAAACCCCACCACAATTGTTAAATGAATGACATGTCAACATAGTGTGACTAATAAGTTCTATTGTGTATAAGTTGGGGTTAGGTCTGAGCTGGGAAGGGCATTAAGCTAAAACTGCTCCACTTAGAGATAAGCAAGTGAAAAGCATAGGGAGAAAGAGAAAAGAAGAATAAGAACCTGGGGGAGAGAGTGGTGGTGAAGAAGCAACTTGTCATCAGAGTACTAAGGTTGATGAGTATCTTGGTGGTTTACAGGAGTGAGAGTGAATTATCTTAAAAGAGAATGAATGAAAAATTAATTAATATGAAGACATTTTATGGAAGAAAAAAACAAAAAATTTTAAAAAGACATTGAAAATTTTGAACGAAGCATTTTTCAGTGGGGGTTTTTTTGGAGGTGGGAGGTGGGTGGGGACAGTATTTTTTTTTTATTTACTGCTTCTTTTTAATTATTATTTATTTACTATTTATCATCTTGAAATTTTATTTCCTGTATTGATGAAACAGATGTTTTTCATAAGCTAAAATCAGAGAGAGTGGAATTGAATTCTTTTTTTCAAAACTAAACACTGATATTGAAATTTAGATTTAAATGAATAAAAAAAATTAATTTAAAAAACAAAATTGTTGTTGTCATAATCATATTACTATCATTATTATTATTATTATTATTATTATTATTATTATTATTATTATTATTATTATTATTATTATTATTATCAAATGTTGATTCAAACTGCAATTCTACTCTCAAATCCCACACACTGGTTTTGATTTATGAAAAACATTTCAGGTTTCCCAATTGCCAATTTTGCACTAAAACAACCAACCACCCACTTCTGTCATTTTCCTGAAAACTCTCAGTTCTGATAATGAAATACTGGTGTTTTGGTAGCATTGTGTAATAGCGGTATAATAGTAGTAGTAAGGCGGTGAGCTGGCAGAATCGTTAGCACACCGGGCGAAATGCTTAGCAGTATTCCGTCTGCCATTACATTCTGAGTTCAAATTCCACCGAGATCAACTTTGCCTTTCATCCTTTCGGGGTCGATGGGTTGATGTAATCAACTTAATCCCTTTGTCTTTCCTTGCTTGTCCCCTCTATGTTTAGCCCCTTGTGGGCAATAAAGAAATAAGAAGGGATTCCAGCCAAGGCTATAGTAACCCTAACACTTGCCCAAGGTGCCATGCAGTGAGACTGAACCTGGAACCATGTGTTTGGGAAGCAAGCTACTTACCACATAACTACGTCTGCGCCTACATATATGTGTGTGTGTGTGTGTATGCATATATATATGGTGTGTGTGTGTGTGTGTGTGTGTGTAGGTTAGTAGAGTTAGTGGCTGGAATTACCATCTAAGGGATAAGAATATCCATTTTGCTACCGGTATAAATTACCTATGTCAACTCTGGACATACATATGCAAGCATATTATACTCATAGGATACAGGAAATAACAAAGATAAACAAGAGTTTATCAGGAATCAAATTTAAATTAAGCAGAAAAATATTTTTCTTTGCTCTGATAAAGCTCCATGTTCCAGATCAGATGTGTTACAAAATATGATGAATATTATTCACAGAATTTTCATTTGCAACACTGTAGGACATTCGAAACAGAAATAGTTGTTATATGGGATAAAGTTCTGCATTAAAAATAATAATCGATGGTAGTCTATTGTTGTTGATCAAGATTTCTCCA
>NC_068983.1:38670755-38673608 GCF_001194135.2 Octopus bimaculoides | reverse complement strand
TATATGTTAGGATCCCCAATGAGCAGAACTTACTTGCAGGTATTGGTAGTGCAAATCAGAGGCGCAATCTGTGTGGGTGTTTTTTCAAAACACTGTCTGGTTTAAAAAGCCACATCAGACGCCATGAAAGGGCTAAGGTGTAGGTGCAGGAGGTGGTCAAACTCTGTTTAAGGAGTAGACAACCACCATATATATATATATACATAATATATCATTTCAGGGCTCTGGATATATGCAAAAGTGGAGCATTGTAAAAGGTGTGTATGTATTCATGTATAAAATAGTTCTTAAATGCTGGATTAAACTTTGAACCTTTGATCTTTACATTGTCATTAAAATGAAATATAACTGAAACTACTGACATATTTCATACCTACCTACCAAATGGGACACACCTAAATATTCACACCTGCTTACAAAGTTTTACATTCATGAATAAATTGTAAACAATAACAGAACCTCAAATTTAATCAATAAAAACTTCTCCAAAACACCTTTCCATAACAATCCACTCTAAAATCTGATTATCACCCAACTTTAACTCACGCACTCGAGGAAGATTTTAACTCAACTGAAACTATATAAAGCCATGATTAACTTCAATGCATTGCAGTCTGATGATGGCTTAACTAACAGAAACTTCAAAGTCACTGTCATTATAAGTAGTACATGATATGGATTCAGAGAATTGTGAAGCTATCACAGAAGGCTCTGTTTATGGACTCGGCTATCAGTCCACACAGTCATCAGTTACAGAGAAGTTTAATGTAGAGTGTCCCTGCAACTGACAATCCAGAAATTCAGAGTAACGAAATTACTTCATGAGGTGTATATAGAAACATCAGTCAGGAGGTTTGAGGGGGAAATATATATTTATTTAACCTTTTATACCTTCAGATTTTATGTTCATATATGTGGTTGTGAAGCAAGTAGCTTGTTTCCCAACTACATGGTTTCCAGTTCAGTCTCACTGTGTGGTACCTTGGGAAAGTGTCTTCTACTATAGATGGAAACTGAAATATAAGTCCATTGTATATGTGTGTGTGTGTGTGTGCGCGCGTGTGTGTGTGTGTGTGTGCGTGCGTGTCTTTGTGTCTGGGTTTGTCCGCCCCAATCACTGCTTGACAACTGGTATTGGTGTGTTTATATCCCCATAACCTAGCAGTTTGGCAGAAGAGACCAGTGTAATAGGTACAAGACTTTAAAAAAGTCCTGACGTCCAGTTGTTCAACTAAAACCTTTCAAAGCAGTGCTCTAGCATGGCTTCAGTCAAATGACTGAAACAAGTAAAAGAATAAAAGAACACACACACACACACACACACACACACACACACACACACACACACACACACACACACATGACGGGCTTCTTTCATTTTTTCTGTTTCCTTCTACCAAACCTTCTCATAAGGCTTTCGTCACACTGGGACTATAGCTGAAGTCACTTGCCCAGATTGCCACGAAACCAAAACCCTTGTAGTTGAGAAGCAAACTTCTCAATCACACAGCCACATCTGGACCAATGGCGTAACTTGACATTTTTGTGTGTGTTTTGTGCTGTCGATTTATTTTTAAATTTCTTACCATTACTAATTGTTTGTTTCATTCTGACTTGTTTGAAAATCTCATAAATCTCTCCTGTATTGAACAGGTGACAGAGAACAATGACTAACACATTTGGTGTGACTGATTATTGTGTGGGAAAAAAACATTTCGGTTCTGATATCACTTAACCAGTTTAAATTACTGATTTCAGGTTGATGAATCTAGATAGATATATATATGCATAGACATATTTGTTTTTTATATAGAGTTACTTTCTACTATAGGCACAAGGCCTAAAATTTTGGGGGAGGGGACTAGTCGATTACATCGACTCCAGCACTCCACTGGTACTTAATTTATCAACCCCCGAAAGGATGAAAGGCAAAGTCGACCTGGGCAGAATTTGAACTCAAAACGTAGCAATGGGTGAAATGCCACTAAGCATTTCTTCCAGTGTGCTAACAATTCTGCCAATTGCCACCTAGCAAAGTTACTACTATTACTACTACTACTAATAATAATAATAATAACAACAACAACAACAACAACAACGACATCAACAACAACAACAACAACAATAATAATAATAATTTTAACATTAAATTGAAGAACCATTCAATACTTATTAGTGGAGGACATATTTATTAATTTTTGCAAAGGAAAGGTTAACAATGACTTCAGAGTTTCAGTTTATTACTCATCGCTATCATTATCAACCTTTTCTTCATATAAATTAGTATATGTGTGTGTGTGTGTGTGTGTGTGTGTGTGTGTGTGTGTTTGCGCATGTGTGTGTGTGTGTGTGTGTGTGTTTAAACCATATAGTAGATATGTAAACAAGATTATGAAGGGGGCCAGTCAATTAGATCAACCTCAGTATGCAACTGGTACTTAATTTGTCGACCCCGAAAGGATCAAAGGTGGAATTTGAACTCAGAACACAAAGATAGGCGAAATACTGCTAAGCATTTCGCCTGGTATACTAACATTTCTGCCAGCTTGCCACCTTAATAATAATAATAATAATAATAATAATAATAATAATAATAATAATTATAATAATAATAATAATAATTATAATTATAATTATAATTATAATTATAATTATGATAATAATTTCGTTTTGGATTTGGTTTGCAAGATTTTTTATGTGAGTTCATGTGTTGAAGCATATTCTGTTGTGCCTGGATAGAGTCATTCTCTTTTAGTGCCTTATTATTTAACACACTCACCAGTAAAATTTCCACTCATTTACTTATTTATTTTTCTAAAATTTCCATTGCATCTTGCAATTTTTTCATATACG
>NC_068983.1:38669735-38670693 GCF_001194135.2 Octopus bimaculoides | reverse complement strand
ACATACGTACATATGTATATACATACACAAATTTTAGGAAAAATAAACAGGTAAATGAGTGGAAACTTTACCGGTGAGTGAGTTAAATAATAAGGCACTAAAGGAGAATGACTCTCCCCAGACATAACAAAATAATAATAATAATAATAATAATAATAATAATAATAATAATAATAATAATAATGATAATAATAATAATAATAATAACCCAAAGAAAAATCATTTATAATGCATCATTTTGCTTCTATTTATAGGATGTTTTAGCTGAGTGAGAGAATGACAGGTTGTTTCCTGGCCAACAGAATTAAAATTGGTAATTTTCACTGTATGAAGCAGCTATTATGAAATCTTATCCACCGAGTGGCCATTTTGGAGGGAAATATCAGTCTACCATTATAACTACAGGTTTACAGGAAGAAGATGGGAGTTCAGCTGGCTGACATTAGTTAACTTCAGTATTTCTGTGTTCCTCACATTTATTATTGAAGGTAACATACACAGATTCATGCACATACAGGTAAACATATATATATATATAGAGAGAGAGAGACAGATATATATATGTATATATATATATATATATATATATATATACACACACAAATGTACTAATGCACACATATATACATAGATACACACAAGCGCACTCAGACATACACATGTACTTACATACTCAGACATGTATACACAAATGCAAATATTTACAAATTTTCATACACATAACTACCCATACATATAGATATGCATGTATATACACACATATACACATGCAGCTAACAACCACACATGCACACACATATCAACATACACAAACACAGATGCCTACATACATACTCACACATATATACACAAGTATATAATTACATACATGCATATGTATATGTATGCATGTATGTATATATATATATCATAGATTAGCTACTGTCATCTCAGCCTATGCACCTCAACCGGGGCTACC
>NC_068983.1:38664354-38666321 GCF_001194135.2 Octopus bimaculoides | reverse complement strand
GTGGCCGTTTTCATGCGGGTGACACGTAAAAGCACCCACTACACTCTCTGAGTTGTTGGCGTTAGGAAGGGCATCCAGCTGTAGAAACTCTGCCAAATTAGATTGGAGCCTGGTGTTGCCATCCGGTTTCACCAGTCCTCAGTCAAATCGTCCAACCCATGCTAGCATGGAAAGCGGACGTTAAACGATGATGATGATGATATATATATATATATATGCAATAATCCCTTGACTATCACAGTCACAGGTGTTACATTCCCAAAACCCCCGATAGGTGAAAATCCACGAAGTAGAAACAGTACTGTACTCTTTTGCTCTTTTACCTGTTTCAGTCATTTGACTGCAGCCATGCTGGAGCACCGCCTTTAGTCGAGCAAATCGACCCCAGTACTTATTTTTGTAAGCCTAGTACTTATTCTATCAGTCTCTTTTGCCGAACCACTAAGTTACAGTGACGTAAACACACCACCATCGGTTGTCAAGTGATGTTGGCGGGGACAAACACAGCCACACACACACATATATACATATACATATATACGACGGGCTTCTTTCAGTTTCCATCTACGAAATCCACTCACAAGGCTTTGGTCGGCCCAAGGCTATAGTAGAAGACACTTGGCCAAGGTGCCACACAGTGGGACTGAACCCGGAACCATGTGGTTGGTAAGCAAGCTACTTTCCACACAGCCACTCCTGCGCACTTTTTTAAAATTATTTTTATAATTTGTTTATATTTATTTTATTATAAATGCAAAACAACACCATGTAGGAATTGATGTAAGCTTAGGTAATAAACCGAGATAGGTGAACCGTGATATGGCAAGGAATCACTGTATATGCATGCACACACACATACTCATTCGTACATACATATATGAACACTGTATATAAGTGGTATTCTACCTCAGCTTTACAAATTGCAACTCATAAGAAAAGAATAACAATATATACAGATCACCATTGTTTTAACTGAACAATGTAGTTAGCTGGGCTCTATTTCCCCAGAGTACCTTACACACACACACGTATGCACACACACATACACATACACACACACATACACACACATATACAAACACACACACATACACGCACATTTTAGGATGCATCATCAACAAGAAAGGTGAAACTGATCAAGACAGAAAAATAAAGATCATGAAAACTACAGCTGTCTTCAGGATGCTCAGACCAATCTGGGTATTACAAACCTTGTCAATAAACACAAAATTCAGGATCTTTAACCCGAATGTGAAGGCAGTTTTGTTGTATGGGTGTGAAACATGGCAAGTTACAAAAGTCTCTTTCAACAAATATTTGTGAGCAGGTGTCTGCAGAACATCCTTAGGTGGGATGGTAAGAGAAACTCACAAACAAAACTTTGTGGGAAGAGGCAAACCAGCAACCTATCAAACCCAGATCAAGAGGAAGAAATGGGGTTGGCTGGGATGCAGCATATGGAAACCTGCTTCCAGTATTACAAAGCAAGTTCTCTGATGGACACCCCATGGAAGACAGAAGTGTGGCAGATAACATGGCAAAGGACCACAGAAACTGAAGCACCAGTAGGTTACTTCACACCAAGGAACAACTATGATTCATTACCAAAGGTTGAGACAGATGGAATTCTCCACATGGAATTAAAGGAATTAACATATTTTATCAATTCCAAAGGACAAGAAGCAAAGTCAATTGTAGTGTGATTTGGGGGTAAGAAACAGTCCATTAAATCAGTCCCAGCATGTAACTGGTACTTTATTTTCTTGGTCCCTGAAGGATGAAAGGAGAATTTGAGTTCAGTAGGATTTGAACCCAAAATGTAAAGGGCTGCAACTAAATACAAGGTAATGAAGTGGGACATCTATATAGGTGCCTAATAGGCTAGCAGTGAATTTCTTTCAAATCTCACCCTACCATCTTAAAGGAAAAACACATTGATGTAGTCCTATATATATATATATATATAT
>NC_068983.1:38662783-38663271 GCF_001194135.2 Octopus bimaculoides | reverse complement strand
ATATATATATATATATATAAAATAACATAAATAATATATAAATATATGCATATATCCATACATATATGTACATACCTACATGTACATGCATATATGGGTACAAGACATAAAAAAAAAACGTTAAACACAATGAGAAATGAAAACAAAGACGAAGACAGAAAACGAACTTTTTTCGAATAACGAAAAAAAACAAACAGAGAAACGAGACATGCAACGTAAAGAATATTTCCCTTCTGGGGATGATCATAGCTAGTACACTTTGGTCATAAGTCTGCTCAATCAAGGCTAACCTCAGACACTTTGTTGCACTCCTGGTTCTATAAAAACCACCACTCTTAAGCCATCATCATCATCATCATCATCATCATCGTTTAACGTCCGCTTTCCATGCTAGCATGGGTTGGACGATTTGACTGAGGACTGGTGAAACCGGATGGCAACACCAGGCTCCAATCTAATTTGGCAGAGTTTCTACAGCTGGATGCCCT
>NC_068983.1:38659580-38661944 GCF_001194135.2 Octopus bimaculoides | reverse complement strand
CAGCGCACCCACCCCCACTACTAACTTGGTCGCCCAGATAGCGGAAGCTATCGACTACCTCTAGTTTTTCACCCTGGAATGAGATAGTTGTTTCCTGTTTGTTTACAGTCTTTATTGCACCTGAACATCTGCCACAAACAAAAACTAACTTGCTAGTTAACCTGCCTTTGATGTTGCTGCACCTCTTATGTGTCCATAGCTTGCACCGGGTACATCTTATAGAGTTACTACCTACTCCTTTTCTACATACTGAGCAGGGCCATCTACCTGAAGGGGTTTGTGTTTTATCTACCTTCCTACTTATTAGGATTCTATAAACTAATACCATTAATAAGGACTGTCTGTAGAAGTGAAGCTCTATCTTGGAGAATCTATAGCTAGCGACATG
Organism: Octopus bimaculoides; assembly: GCF_001194135.2. Taxonomy (NCBI): domain Eukaryota; kingdom Metazoa; phylum Mollusca; class Cephalopoda; order Octopoda; family Octopodidae; genus Octopus; species Octopus bimaculoides. The sequence continues at coordinate 38,661,556 of NC_068983.1, read as the reverse complement.
TAGAGCTTCATGGGTATTCATGAGTAGAAAACTGAGCAGGAAATGTGTGGATGATTATCAATATCTGAGTCTTTTGTCGTGCAAATGTAACATGATCTCTTTACCAGTTCTCAAAAAGGACAAATTGAAGGTGACAACTTGCTACAGACGTTGGAGAAATTTAGAAAATGGTAAAAAGAAAAAGAAGAAAGACAACTAAAATAGAATGAAAGTCAAGAACAAGAGAGAGAAAAGAAACAAAGAAAGGAGATGGTATAAGTAAGACAATTTCTGTCCAACAGATTGGAATATGACATTTGTGTGTAGTATTTGTATTCGAAAATATAAATTGACTTTCTATAAGAGACAGATAAGAGTGGGTGGCGAGAAAGAGAAAGAAAGAAACAGGGAGAGACGAAGACATGGCGTGAGAGAGATTGGCAATGATGAAACAGCAAAACAAAATGAAAATCCCTTTATTTTATTCCATTTTCAATATTTTGATATTCTTTCGTTTTTCTTTGCATGTTTGTGTATTTATATTTGTTTCTATATTCTCATCCTTATTTCCTCCTTTTTATTATATGGTATGTGTGTGTGTGCATATATGTATGTATGTATGTATTTATGTGTGTGTGTGTGTGTATGTATGTATGCCTGTATGCATATATGTGTGTGTATGTATGTATGCATGTGTGTATGTGTGTGTATGTATGTATGTGTATGTATGTATGCATGTATGCATATATGTATGTATGCGTGTATGTATGTATGCATGCATATATGCATATATGTGTGTATATATGTATGTATACATGTATGTATTGTGTATGTGCATATGTATGCATGTATGTATGCATGTGTGTATGTATGTATGCATGTATGTATTTGTATGTGTATGTATGCATGTATGTGTGTGTATGTATGTCAGCATGCATGTATGTATGTGTGTATGCATGTATGCATATGTATGTGTATGTATGCATTTATGTGTGTGTATGTATGTCAGCATGCATGTATGTATGTATGTATGTATTTGTATACAGAAAGAGACAGACTGATAGACAGACAGACAGACTGAGAAAAATAGAGGAAGAGAAAGAAAGAAAGACAGAAAAGCATGAGATAATAAATAAGACAAAGAATCTCGTATTGCAGGAGGGATGTTTGATCAAGTCATGTGTAGGTTAGCATACAATGTAGGTCGTTGATCCATTTGCAATGTTCAGACAACTGTAATCAATAAACATGTAGTTGGACTATAAATACTATGGAAGTACATTTACGAAATAAATGCTCTTGTGAACTCTTACTGGAAACTGTTATTATGGAAGAGCAAGATAGCATATAATGGAATTAGTACATACTAGTAACAATGTCATTACTACTTTATGTTATTGGTTGCTAATGCTCAAGGTGCTACCTCACCTTTTTGTATGTTACATTTAAGCATGGGTATGGTTGTGTGGTTTTGAAGTTTGCTTCCCCAACAGCATGGTTTCAGGTTCAATTTTACTGTGTGGCCAATATAGCCAAGTGTTTTCTACCATGGCTCCAGGCCAACCAATGCTTTGTGAGTGTTTTTGGTAGAAGGAAACTGAAGGAACCACTTTGCACACATACATACATGTGTGTATACGTATACATACATACATCATCATCATCATCATCATCATCATCATCGTTTAACGTCCGCTTTCCATGCTAGCATGGGTTGGACGATTTGACTGAGGACTGGTGAAACCGGATGGCAACACCAGACTCCAGTCTGATTTGGCAGAGTTTCTACAGCTGGATGCCCTTCCTAACGCCAACCACTCAGAGAGTGTAGTGGGTGCTTTTACGTGTCACCCGCACGAAAACGGCCACGCTCGAAATGGTGTCTTTTATGTGCCACCCGCACAAGCCAGTCCAGGGGCACTGGCAACGATCTCGCTCGAAAATCCTACAGGAGCCAGTCAGGCGGTACTGGCAACGGCCACGCTCAAAATGGTGCA
>NC_068983.1:38652032-38654849 GCF_001194135.2 Octopus bimaculoides | reverse complement strand
AGTTGATATTGTTTGATCTTTTAAAATGCTTTTATTTTTGAATGGGATATTGTACTTTCTTTTCCTTTAATGCTATGTGCCAAATTTACCCTCAACATCCTCTGTGTGTGTGTGTGTGTGTGTGTGTGTGTGTGTGTGTGTGTGTGTGCGTGCGTGTACATATATACATATATAGAAGAATCTGTTTTAAGGCTTGAAAATGCACCTGAGTCTCAAAATGTGTAGTCATTTTAAAATTTTGTAATAAATTTATTCAAATACCAAACCGGTTTCAACAATTTTTTGCATATCAGTGATAAAACAGATAAATAGAGGGTCTAGGAGAGTTTAAAGTTACAAGGTAAAATTCGAGAAAACATGTCTAAATGATCAAATGTTTAAATGTTCACAGAAATTTCAATGGGTTTCACAGAGATAGACAATAATGCAAGTTTAAATGTTCACTGAAGATCATAACAAATATACATGACTGAAAGTTCAGTCATATTGAATTTTTATTTAAAAAGAGAAAGAGAGAAAGAGAAAAAAGGAGAGAAAGAAAAACGTGTTTTTACAATTTCTGTCGTAATGCATGTAGGAGTTCTTTCTCAATTTCAGCCATAATACATGAGGTTTTTCATGTTGGTTGCTTGTTAGAGATCGTAATGTTATAAGTAAAAATTCATTTTGTATATATGTTTTTATGGCAAAAGATCAAGTTTTGATTGGTTGTAAATTTGATGACAGCTTCTGTTTTTCTAGTGGGTATGTTGGCAAAGTCCAGTGTTCTGGTAGGTCAACTTCCTGGTGATGTCATTTGTTTGTCAAATGTTTTCATTCCTTGCTGATCACTGTAAAGGATCAAGTTCAGATTGTATTTAGTGACATCATTTGTTATGATCAAATATTTTCGTTTTCATCAAAATATTTTTATCTTGGCAAAGTTCAGTGTTTTGCTTGGTTAACTTCCTGGTGAGGACTTGCTAACCTGATTTTATCTGATCTACATCTAGTGTTCTGATTGGTTGGTTCCCTTAAGAAACCACTGGCTTGGTTGGCTTGAAGTTTATTTGTTTTTAACTTACTTAGAGTCCGGGTTTTGACCAGAGAAAAATCTCATTGGTTTAGTGTGGGGTGACATCAGCAACTAGTGTTTGAAAAGGTGCATGGTGTTATTGCACAATAATTTGGAGTTGGGGTTTTGATTCCCTGAGGAAGTTTGTTACTTAAACTTTTCAATTTGTATCTGTTGTCTCTGGTCGTTTTTCATGAATAAATTGGGTTTTCTTTTTAAAATCTGGTATTTTAGATTTCTGTTTGCAGAGCATTGATCTAAGTGTTTAAATACGGGAATTTCCCTGGTTGTGGGGGTCCTGAATCTGTTGTCTGTGTACCATCAGTCTGTCCCTCAAGGTCAAGCCTGTTTGACCTATGTAGTAGTCACCACCATCCTATCACATTTGAGAACATAAATTAAATTCTTTGATGCACAGGTGAAATGATTTTTTATGGTGAATATTTGACCTAACTTGAATTCATATGTTGAACCTTCCATAAAGTTGATGCAGGTCTCGCAGTTAGGGCAGTTGCATCTTTTGACTAGTGGAGTTGTATTTTCGGTGCGTTATTTGGGGCTGGTAAGTAACCTTTTTAGGGATTTGGATTGTCTTTTAATTTTAAATTTGCATGATTGATACTGACTTTGATCTTAGGTTTTCTTAAGTCTGCTTCATAGAGGCTGCTTTTGATCTTAGATTCACTTGATCGAGGCCGTCTTTGATCTGAATTCTGCTTCATTAAGACTATCTTTGACCTTAAGCCAGCTTGACTCAGGCAGCTTTTGATCTTAGGTCTGCTTCATTGAAACTGCCTTTGATCTTAAGTCCACTTGAATGAAGCTGTCTGTGATCTTAGATTTGCTTGGTTAACCCTTTTGTTACCAACCATGAATTTGAGGTCTTTTCAAAGGAAGATATGGAGAAATCAAGCAAATGTATGAGTGAACTACAAAAGCACATCTTTGATGTTTGACCTGCTTGACTCAGGCTGTCTCTGATCTTAAATCTGCTTCACTGAGGCTGCCTTTGATCTTAGCTCAACTTGATTAAGGCTGTGTTTGACCTTAGATCTGTTTGGTTAAGGCTGTCTTTGACCTTTGATCTGCTTGACTCAGGCTGCCTTTGATGTTAGGTCTGCTTCATTGAGGCTACCTTTGAACTTAGGTTCACTTGATTAAGGCTGTGTTTGACCTTAGATCTGCTTGGTTAAGGCTGTCTTTGACCTTTGATCTGCTTGACTCAGGCTGCCTTTGATATTAGGTCTTATAGATTGAGACTGCCTTTGACCTTGTTTGGCTGATCAGGGTTGACCTGGGGCTAAACAATGAATCAGTACAATCATAAACAGAGACAGGATTTTGCTGCATTCATTTTCTGATTCAATCTTGATATCTTAGATGACTGCACAGAGATGTGAAGCACAGCCAAACGTTTTGACAATGTTTCCTGATCGATAAAATAATTGTATTTGGTTTTCCTCTTATACCTTTATCTCCTTCAATGTGAAGATGTACAGACATAAACATAGACACACAGACACAAAGACGCACACACATAAACACACAGACAGACAACATTAAACACATGCAAACACATGAACGCACAGGCAAACCCACATTGAAAGACATTATGTAATTATAATGATGATGTGTGTACTTGCAAGTGAGTATTTATTCAACGCTTCCTGTATATTTGCATACCCACATGTGTGCATGTGTTTGGGTGGTGTGTGTGTGTGTGTGTGTGTGTGTGTGTGTGTGTGTGTGTGTGTGTGTGTGTG
>NC_068983.1:38648850-38651362 GCF_001194135.2 Octopus bimaculoides | reverse complement strand
TATATACTCTCTAAAATGCTCAGTTAGCATATATTATACACACACACATATATATATATATGTATGTATATATATATATATATATGTGTGTGTGTGTGTGTTTGTGTGCGTGTGCATATCTATGTATAGGTGTGTGTGTGTAGTAAAGCAAATATGAATAACAGAAAACAACAAAAAAACAAGGAATGTTCAGAGTTACTATTATTAGGCTGATACTAACATAAAAGGGGGAAAAAAGATTAAAATTTTAGAATAGAAGTACTATCTCTCGGACAGAGACCTTCGTAAAATTCTAGAGGAGAGACTGGGAAGAGAAGAAAGAGAAGAAAAGAAAGAAAAAAAAGAGTAGACACAGGTGTGGATTTGTGGTAAGAAGCTTGCTTCATAACCACATGGTTCCAGGTTCAGTCCCGGTGTGTAGCACATTGGACAAATGTCTTCTACTGTAACCTTGAACCAGACAAAGCTTTGTGAGTGGATTTGGCTGACAGGAACTGAAAGAAGTTAGTTGCATAAATATAAATATATATCAATAAGCACCTATTATTCTCTCGGAGTGGTTGGCATTAGGAAGGGCATCGACCCATAGAAAATCATGCCAAATCAGACTGGAGGGCCACTTTAAGGCCAGGTCAAATAATCACAGATCATCATCATCAACATCATCATCATTATTTAACATCCTCCTTCCTTGCTGGCATGGGTTGGACAGTATGACAGGAGCTGGTCAGGTGGGAGCCTGCTCCATGCTTCTCAGTGTGTTTTGGTATGATTTTCATAGCTCTCTTTTAAAATCCAAGAGAGGCACAATGTTACATAAACTAGCTATTTATGATAATTAAAAAAAAGGAAGCAACAGTGTACAAAACCTACTAGATATTACTGGAGTGACCTGGGCCATATCTAAATGGAAGAAAGCATTACAAACTTTGCTTGACAAAAAGGAGAATCATTCTAAAAATTCACACAATCCAAGTTCTTTCACGGATTCAAAAAGAGAAAGATTTGGATGCTGTCCTCATGAGCAGAAATCCACTTTGGCAATTTGGCAATTTTCCCTATTTTTCAACTAGAGAGTGACATGTATATACGGACACACAACTGACAAAATTCAAACGTGGCTAACATCATTCCACAGGAAGTGACTCATCTTTCTCTCCCAGAAATGTTATAGTTTTTTCACAATGCTTTGCTCTGATTTTTTTTACAAAGTTAACTAGGGTTTATACATATCTATGCACTTCCAGTCAACATGTCAAGAGTTTTTAATATTGCCAAGTTCAATAGCAGCATGAAGCTGCTGGTAACATTCTGACTAATTATATGCAATAACCAGTTATACACTGGTGTTCACTCATTGCACTCTTCTCCTTTCCCTCTCCCATTCTCTTTTTACACTCTTGTGAACTTACCTATTCACTCACCCTATTCAATCCTCTGTACCACTTCACCCATACACACTTCACTGTAACTTGAGGGTTTCTTCTTCACCGTCTTTTCTCTCCCTCATTCCTCTCACACTTCTTTACTTTTTCTAGCTGGGGTAGCCATGTATCTCCTCTACAGCAAGACACCTGCTACTGTCCCTCTATCGTACTCTAACCTCTCATCACCTGGCACAAAGCCACTTCCCCTAATACTATTCCTCCATCAGTTGAGGGGTCTTGTTTTACAACTTGGTGACCTCAGAGCAAGGGACCAGGAAATTATGCTGGTCCTATGGAGGATTTTTGTCCTCAGCTGTCTGGACTATTGTTCTCAAATATGGTCACTCCATGGTGTCAAATTAAGAGCAGAACGCGAGGCAGTTTAGCAGTGCTACACCAGGAAGATTGCATCAATGAGCCAGGAGAGACTGAAAGAATTATGACTCTACTATATGGAGCAAAGACTAGAAAAATATGCAAGGATATACATATGGAAGATCTTTGAGGAGTTAGCACCACATTTTGGTATTGAGAGTTATACCAGTCCCTGAACAAAACAGCACTACACTGTTCCAAAGATCCTACACATCCTATCTAGAGTGAGGACCAGGTTCTGCAATAACTTGGGATTCAAAAGCCCTAAACTATTTGATATCATGCTAAAACACCTGAGAGATGTACATGGTGTGTGGTGGGGGGATGGGGTAGAATTTTACAAGGAGCACCTTGACCTTTCACTGTCCAAGATGCCAGATGAACCTACGTCATGGCAGGAAACTCAAAAGAGAGCAGAAATATCAATCACCCTCCTTCTCCAAAAGCCAAATATATGATACTGGTGATGATACTGACAATGCCCCAGCATGGCCACATCCACTGGGCTGAAATGCATAAAAGAATAGAGGAATAAAAAAAATACATAGAAAAACATACACACAACATATGCACATATATATGTGTGTGAAATAGAGACAGAGAGATGGTATGGGAGGGAGGGCAGGAGAAGGAGAGAGAGGAAGCAGGGGAGGGAGAAGGGTTAGGGAGAAAGGGTGAGGAGGGGAAGGAGAGGGAGAAGTGGGGAGGGA
>NC_068983.1:38647620-38648114 GCF_001194135.2 Octopus bimaculoides | reverse complement strand
TGGTGGTGGTGGTGGTGGTGGTGGTGATGGTGGTGGTGCTGGTGGTGATGGTTGTGGTGGTGATGGTGGAGGTGAAGATGAAGACGATGATAATGATGGAATGGTGATAGTTTGTAGTGGTAGTGGTGGCAGCAACGGAGATAGTGGTGATGGTGGTAGTCACTATACACGCGACAATGATGTTGATGTTGATGTTGATGTTGATGATGACGATGACAATGATGACGGAGACGACTGTGATAATGATGATGGTGGTAATAGTGCGAGGTAGGTAGTATAGTGATATAATTATTAGATTCCGTGTGTAGTGGGGGGGGGGGGCTTACTTTCAGGATGTGGGAAAGAAACAAACACCACATGACTTCACATCGTGTGCTTCATTTAGCTTTTCATTTCTATTTAAAGTAACAATTAAATGTCTGGAGTTCGCTCAAATCAGTATTAAAATATAAGAATGCCTCAATTAAAACTATAAATCTCTCATAATATGTTTA
>NC_068983.1:38643818-38647039 GCF_001194135.2 Octopus bimaculoides | reverse complement strand
CAAAAACTGCATAGTGCTCCAGTGTCTACTTTGGCATGGATTCTACAGATAGGTGCCCTTGAATGCTTTGGTGGTGGTGGTCGTGGGGCATTTTTCATAGAACTAGTGATAGTGAGGTCGGCATGCAGCACACAAAGCCAAAAGTGATTTTTTTTTTTTACTTCTTACTGTGAATCAAGTGATAAAATAATCTTGACATGTCTAAACAATTCATGAAACTTACCATATTGGAATGATTTCTATGGCTAGAAGCCCTTTCTAATGCCAACCACTTTACATCATGTGCTGGGTGCAATTTTTGTAGCAACAGCACTAGTGAGGTTGCCTTGCAGCCTGCAGGACTGATAACCCATTTGACAGAGTGGAACTACTGTAGATCAAGAAATGGCTTTACGGTAGAGGAAAGAAACTATAGCAATATTTTGGTTCCAAAAATTGTGTTTCTAGTTTCTTGTTTTGTTTTTGTTTTGGGGTTTTTTTGTTTGTTTGTTTATTTACTGTGATTCATGAGACAAAATAATCTTAATATGTCCAAATGATCCACAAAATTTCCCACTTGCCAGAGTATTGGAGTCATTAAACCATCTGATGAATACTACACTGTTTATTTCTGAAGCTGTTTACTTCAAGTTCAACTGTTACCAAGTTTGTGAGTTTGATAAAGAAATGAGATTAATTAAATAGCAGGGAGAGAAAGAGAGACAGAGAGACAGACAGACAGACAGACAGACAGAGACAGACAGAGACAGAGACAAAGAAAATAATTAAAGTTAAGATAGAGAGTAAGTGTGAGTATGTAAGTGAGTTTGCCTGTGTTAATATTTATGTTTGTAAAGGCGTCGAGCTGGCAGAAATGTTACCATGCCAGGTGAAATGCTTAGCAGTATTTCATCCATCTTTACCTTCTGAGTTCAAATTCCGCCGAGGTCGACTTTGCCTTTCATCCTTTTGGAGTTGATAAAATAAGTACCAGTTGTGTACTGGGGTCGATCTAATCGAATTACCTCCCCCCAAAAAATTTCGGGCCCTTCTGCTCAGAGTAGAAAAGAATATTTATGTTTGTGTTAAGGTTGTCAGCCAGCAGAAATCACTGGCATGCTGGGCAAAATAAAATGCTTAGTGGTATTTTGTTCATCTTTACATTCTGAGTTCAAATTCTGCTGAGTTCATCTTCCATTCTTTCGAGGGTCAATAAAATAACCATTTTAGTATTGGGTGGTGGGGGGTTGATAAAATAAGTACCATTTTAGTATTGAGGCTGATAAAATAAGTACTAGTTGAGTTCTGGGTTCAATGTAATTGACTTACCTCTGCTCCTAAAATTGCTGGCCTTGTGCCAAAATTTGAAACCAATATTTATGTTTGTGTGTGAGTAAATATGTGTATGACTGAATAGGTGTGTAGAGGTGGTATTAAAAAGTTCCAGGATTAGTTATGTTTGATAAAAAAAATGACTTATTTACTAAAGTTTTAACATCATCTCCTTCAAAATAGTCACCTAGCACAACAATACACCGGTCCGAGGGTTCCTGCCTCTTTTGGAATATGACCTGGAAGTCTGCAGGGGCTAAATCTGGCATATAGGGTTAGTGCAGAAGTGATACCATATTGTTTTTTTGCAGAAAACACATGAGTGAAGAGAGCTTGGTGACAGGGTGCATTGTTGTCGTAAAGAATCCAGTTCTTCAAACTCCACAGATCCGGTTGCTTTTGATAAATATCTTCCCTCAAATGCTTTAAAATGATACAGTAGAACTCACAATTGATGGTCTGGCCCTGAGGGATGAATTCTCAATGCACAATACCACATTTCCAAGGGTGATGCTCATGGCAGGTCTTCCAGACTGCTCGTCATCTTGCAGGGATGCCCATCTGCTTTTGAAGCACCCATGCCACTCAAAATATTGTCTACGACCCATTGCCAAAGCATGTTCAATGTCTCTGTAGCAGACTTCCCAAGTTTAACCCTGTCGTTACCAACCTGGCTGAAACTGGCTCTGGCTCTGTAGTACAAATGTCTTGTTTTCGTAAGTTTTGAATTAAAATCTTCCACCAAACCTTAGTCACAATTTATGTTCCTAACACTAGCTTAATGATAACTAAATTATTTTACTAAATTCTTTGTTACACTTAAAATTAATTGAAAGAAACACAAAGCATCTCAACAGAAATATGGTAACAAAAGGGTTAAAATATATAATAGAGAAACAATTTTTAACTCTTTTGAGACTAACCCGGCTGAAACCACCTCTGGCTCTGTATTACAAATGTCTTGTTTTCAAAAGTTCTGAATTAAAATCTTCTACCAAACCTTAGTTACAATTTCTGTTCCTAACACTACCTTAATGATAACTAAGATATTTTACTAAATTTTTTGTTATATTTAAAGTAATTGAAAGAAACACAGATCATCACAAAATAAATACAGTAACAAAAGGGTTAATGCAAAATTTCACATTGGCTTTTTGTTACTATCCATGACAAAATCACAGACTACAGCATACAACATGACAAAAACACAAATTTCACAACTTGCAAAGTAAAGACAGCAATGTCACTCGGCACACTGCCTCATGAAGGTCATTGTTAGCTCTCACTGTGCACTCAGTCATGTGCTGCCATCTGTTGATCCATGACAGAACTCATATATTACTCATATATTACTCATGTATTACTGAATATGTGTGTGAGTGTGTATGTGTGACTATATGTGGGTGTGTGTGTATGTATGTGTGTGTGTGTGTGCAATGTGAGTTTATTGGTCTGTGGTGTATTAAAGTGTTAATATATGCTAGTATATGTACGTGGGTGTATATTTGTATGTACATATTTGTGCATGTGTATGAGTGAACAAGACTAAATGTGTATGACGTAAATGTATATGAATGGGTGTGTATGTATGGTTCAAAGTTGTACAAAAAACAAAAGGCAAATGACAGAGACAAGTGATGGAATAACAATCAAGGTGTATTAGTTTGATGTTCAAGGAAAATGGAAGAGTCTTTGCCTTTTCAAGCCTATGCTCTTCTCTAGAACGGAATGAGAAAAGAGAACAGGTGGAAAGAGGGAAAAAAACAGAGAGGTAAAAAACATGTTTATATTTTTGAATAATGTAGATCTATCTATCTATCTATCTATCTATCTATCTATCTATCTATCTATCTATCTATCTGCCTGTCTGTCTATCTATCTATATATATATATATATATATGTGTGTGTG
>NC_068983.1:38641907-38642723 GCF_001194135.2 Octopus bimaculoides | reverse complement strand
AAATTGTATTAAAAAAAACAAACAACAAAAGATAGAGACAGATAAAGGAACAACAAACAAAATGTATTGGTTTGATGTTCAGGAGAAAATGGAAGAGTCTTTGATGTTTCGAGCCTATGCTCTTCATACAGAATGGAATGAGGAGAGAAATCAAATAGAGAAAGGTAAAAAAAAAAAACGCAGAGGAAAAAAGACATATGTTTGAATCAACAGCTGCATGTGTTGAATTGACTGAAAATAAGGAATTGGTATAGGAAGGAGTGCATATAGGTGAGAGCAGTGCCACTGAAAGTGGGGTGCACTGATTCACCATACTGAGGACCAGTAATTGTCTGGGACTTCAATAAATGTTTATATCTATTGAAGACCAGCGTTCACAGAAAGGAAGCCCACCACCAAAGAAAAAGAAAAATTTCAAAGGCCTTGGATGTATGCACGTGGAAGCGCGTGTGTGTGTGTGTGTGTGTGTGTGTGTGTGTGTGTGTGTACGTGTATGTATGTGCGTGTGTGTGCCTACGTGTGTGTATATGCATGTGTGTGTATGTGAATGGTATGTATGAAAAGTAATTGGAGATAAAAAGTGAAGAAGAGAGAGTAAAATCCGATCAGAATAGAGCAAGAGAGAGAGAGAGAGACACACACACACACATACAGATAGATAGGCAGATAGGCGGACAGACAGATGGATAGATAGATAGATAGATAGATAGATAGATAGATAGATAGATAGATAGATAGATAGATACAATGTACGCGTTCGCCACCTCCGCCCCACCTTTTAGGGATAGCTTCCTCTCGGCCCATTGCCGGGTGAGA
>NC_068983.1:38625126-38634855 GCF_001194135.2 Octopus bimaculoides | reverse complement strand
TATATATATATATATATATATATATATATATATATACACACATACATATACACATACATACATATATACATACATATATGTGTATGTGTGTCTGTATGACACACACACAGAGACACAAACACACACATTCACACAATATTATTTATAAAATGTTCCAACTTTATTATACTTATTACATTTTACTTAACGTTTTTTTTTTTCCATTTTAGTCTTTCATATCTTCACCAAGCATGAAGTATCACAACAAATAGTAATTACTTTAGATTTTGTAGTTATCAATCAACTATTAAGCTTTATCATCAGAGAAACGAAACATAAAAGAAGAGAGAAAGAGAAGGAGAGAGAGAGAATACGCAGTATTTATAGGCAAAGAACAACTGTAGAGAGAAGAGAGATGAGAAGGCGTAGGGAGAAGAAGTGGATGGTGGTGGCAGTGGTAATGAGGAAAAGATAATCATGGTATGAAACAGTCCTGAAAGCATTCACAGTTATTGTTATGAGTTGTCTTCTCCTTTTCTTTCTTTAACCAAACCCCATCTTGGTAGATAAATATGAATGAAGAAAAATATTCCTTATTTGTTTATCCACTGAAACAGATATGAAGCCTGTAGTAGGCATATGTGTGTGCATAGGTGTATGTGAGAATATGAATATACATAAATGTATGCTAAGTCACTGATATTATTATCTACAATAATATCCTCATACATATTTAAATAAATTTTAGCATATATATGTATATATGTGTGTGCAAGAAATAGCACACACATATTTGTGCAAGAAATAGCAGACAAATTTCTCTCAAATCACTCTCTGGTGTGACTTTTAAAGGATTTATTTTTTTCTTTTCATGAATAATATTTCATAAACATGAAATGAATTTGCTGTTTAGCATATATATGTATATATGTGTGTGCGTCCACTGTCCAGTTGATTGGACAGTTTGACCGGGGCTGGTAAGCTGGAAGGCTGCACCAGACTCCAGTCTGATTTGGCATAGTTTTCTATGGCTGGATGCCCTTCACAATGCCAACCACTCCGAGAGTGTTGATGGAAGAAATTGACACATTTATGTATTACAAACAAAACAAAACATTGGTAAGAATTAATTAGTTTGGGAAGAAAAATTAAATAGAAAAAAGAAGCAGTAAAAATTCATTTTTGTTTTCCAGTGCTATAATAAGCTATTGACTGGTTATCAGTTTCTATATCAGCAAAAGGATTTTACTGATGTGATCTTAATTAAGGCTATTTTATCACTTCAAATGTCTGTTGTCTGCCAAATTATAGCAATTATTTTCCATCAATCCTCAGGTAGAAATACCTTGACAGAATTGCATCCTACTACAGTGACCTGTAAGAAAGCAGGGGCTTTAGTGAGAAGTTACTATATGCAGAGGATACCCTACAACAGAATTAGGAAGAGAAAAATAAGTTGATTCAATCCTCTTTTTAAACTTGTTCTTCAAGAAATAACCACAACTTTTTATCCCTCATTAGACCACACTTCCCATGCGCACATAAATACTGCAAGTTTTTTAATGTACATAATGTTAAGGTGAGCTATTCTTGCTTAGATAACATAGCTTTCAGTAGTGCATACTGCAACCAAAAAATAAAACATAAACCCATGCGAGTTTTACCACAAGCACTATTGAAATCAAACTATCTATCCTCAAATAGGTCAAAGGCTGAATTTAGATAATCAAGTAAACTTGCATGTGTGTGTGTGTGTGTGTGTAGCAGTATGTATATGTGTGTGCATGTTTGCACACAATCATATGTTTGTATTAATTTTTTTAATAGTCTTTTTTAATGCAAATTAGAACTTTTCAGTGCAAAGAAATTGTGAAAAAATAATTTAATTACATCAAATTCTCTCTCTCAAGCAACAAAACATAATACAAAAAATGCAACCAGATTATGAAGCTTAAAATTAAGGAGTGCAATATTATAATATAAGCTTGTGTGTGTATGTGTGTGTATGAATGGGGGTCTAATGAGAAATAAATAGGTCTAACGATTGAGTTCATTAATCTAGATTAATTTTTTTTACCAAAAGTGGCACGCAGTTGATTTTAAAATAATTTAATGTTATTGTTATTATTTTTGCTGGTGCTAATACTCTTGCTATTGTTGCTGTTGTTGTTGCTTAATTTCAGATATGGCCCTAGATGCTTGAAATACCTTTCATCATAGACCAGTTCAATTAGATCAGACCTATGATCAAAGATACTTCATCTGATTTGTGCAAGAAATAGCAGACAAATTTCTCTCAAATCACTCTCTGGTGTGACTTTTAAAGGATTTATTTTTTTCTTTTCATGAATAATATTTCATAAACATGAAATGAATTTGCTGTTTTCTTCTACATTCTTCATGTCTGACCCCGTTAAGAGTACCCCTGATGCATTGTGCAATATGATATGCTTGAGAAAACCTGTTGAGTCAAGTAAAACCAATATTGTAGCTATGGCCAGTGCCCCTTGACTGGCTCTCGTGCTGGTGGCATGTAAAAAGAACCATCCAAATGTGGTCGATGCCAGGTCTGTCTGACTAGCTTCCATGCTGGTGGCACGTAAAAAGCACCATCTGAACATGGCCAATGCCAGTACCCACTGACTGGCCTCCATGCTGGTGGCACATAAAAAGCACTATCCAAACGTGATCGATGCCAGGCCCACCTGACTAGCTCCTGTGCCGGTGGCACTTAAAAAGCACCCACTACATTCTCGGAGTGGCTGGCGTTAGGAAGTTCATCCAGCTGTAGAAGCATTGCCAGATGAGATTGGAACCTGGTGCAGCCACTGGCTCTCTAGACCTCAGTCAAACCATCCAACCCATGCCAGCATGTAAATCGGACGTTAAACGATGATGATGATGAACATACAAAGTCAATATAAGTATTGACTTATAAAAACATTTAATATACCCTGTAGTTTATTATGGCATATATGCACATTACCCATCTTTGATCTCTTTGTTGTTTACATCAGGCACCTCGGATACAAAGCATTGTAACAAAATCAGTGTTGATTATAATTTCTGTAAAAAATCCATAGAGATAACCTTAAAAAATTATGTATATTGTATTTACTCTTGAATAGTGTCAGAAATTTAACATAAAACATCAGCATATTACTTAAATGTATAAGACAGAGAAGATGGTAAAATCTATTACTGACTTTTAGATGCAGAAAGTGAGGAGGATCATGTTATATTCAAGATCATATTGTACTCCAGTAACTATAAGATCCAATTTGAGAGGATGAACTGACAGATGCTTTGTGGTGCAATTGATAAGGCTGTCACTCTACAGCAATAAATGTATAATTCAGATGCCATAATTGGGCCTGTAGTTCATTTTCACTATTAAGTTAGTGTTGATTATCTATATCACAAAATATCAAGATTCACATGCTTTGTTTTATGCTGGCTTCCTCTTTCTTTCAAACGACAAGAATGTGGAAGAAGAAACTAGTGGCTGTATTGCATTCGGTGGAAGAGAGTGAAATGATGTACTACAAAGAGAGGAATATTACTATATAAATAGATAAGTGGGAGATTAACAGAGTGGGAGAAATATATAGTAATAGAAATAGATATAAAGCAATAAGAAAATAAGGAGAATGTGAGACATGGAAACAGGTAAGCAAGCAGTGAAATATAGTGAGAGATGGAGAAAAGAATGAGAAAGGAAGCAATAACATGATTAAGAGAGGAGAGATAGAAAGAAGAAAGGTGGAGCAAGAGATAAGGAATTAGAGATGTAGTGTGATAAGAAATGCTGCAAAATAATGAGAAACACCAGAAGAAACAGAAGGGTTGAGGCAAAGTGAATAGGAATAACAGAAAGAGGATAAAATGAAATATGAGAAGACAATGGAGTGAGGCTTAAAGCAGAAATATTAAGTACTGAAAGGAGACAGAAATAAGCCTTCACATTTTTGACAAATACTGTTCTGGGCTTTTCCTTCAATATATGACCTTTCATCACCCAGCATCAAGCAACTTCCCACTCTACTGTAATCACATTCAGTCAATGTGAATCTTTGTCTTGCTTGCTACATAGCAATCTCACTTGTATTAGTGCCATGGAAAAAGCACCCAGTACATCCTGTAAAATTTCCATCTATCAAATCCACTCATAAGGCTCGTTTCAACTTCAAGCTTTTGTTGAAGACACTTGTCTAAGGTGCTATGCAATGGCGTCGAACCTAAACCATGTGGTTGAGAAGCAAACTCCTTGACCACACAGCTATGCCTGCAACTATAGATTTTTACAAAACCTTAATGCTTTTGTCCAACCATAATCTTTTCACCATACACAAAAGCCATCGCTAAAGGTGCAATTCTGTTCAAAGAAATCTTCTTGAAATGCGTTTTCTTTTATATTTATGGCTTCAACATGATAATACCATACTTACAGACATTTCTCTTTCATCAGCATCAACTTTGATGACAAGATCCAAAATTATTTCAGTACTTTTAAGTATCATGGCTTTTGGAATTCCAAACAATGACAATGTTACCAGTTTAAAAAATCTCAAGACAAACTCTCTCTCTCTCTCTCTCTCTCTCTCTCTCTCTCTCTCTCTCTCTCTCTCTTACACACACACACACACACACACACAAACACACATACACTGTGTGAGCATACATGCATGTATGTGTATACACACACATGCATGTGCATGCACGCGCGCGCACACACACACACACACACACACTCTCACACACACACTCTCTCACACACACACTCTCTCTCACACACACACTCTTTCTCACATACATACTCACCATTTCGAGACACCATTTCGAGCGTGGCCGTTGCCAGTATCGCCTGACTGGCCTTCGTGCAGGTGACACGTAAAAGCACCTACTACACTCTCTGAGTGGTTGGCATTAGGAAGGGCATCCAGCTGTAGAAACTCTGCCAAATTTAGATTGGAGCCTGGTGTTGCCATCCGGTTTCACCAGTCCTCAGTCAAATCGTCCAACCCATGCTAGCATGGAAAGCGGACGTTAAACGATGATGATGATGATGATGATACTCACACGCTCTCTCTCTCGCACACACACATACTCTCACACACACACTCTCTCTCACACATACACTCACATGCTCTCTCTCTCACACACACTCACACTCTCATCCGCATATACATACATATGTGTAAGATTATGCATATATTTGTATATGTATGTTTATATATACATACAGTGCTATAAGAAAGTTTAACAGAAAGAAAATTTTCTTTAACCAATGAAACATCACTTTATTGCATTAAAATTAAGACCTCAAACAAACAAAAAAATAG
The DNA here is from genome assembly GCF_001194135.2 of Octopus bimaculoides. Lineage (NCBI taxonomy): Eukaryota > Metazoa > Mollusca > Cephalopoda > Octopoda > Octopodidae > Octopus > Octopus bimaculoides. The sequence continues at coordinate 38,629,534 of NC_068983.1, read as the reverse complement.
CAATAAATAATAAATAAATGAACAATTGGTAATTAATATATGAACCATTTGCTTTCAGACATCTTCTTATTCTCAATGACATGGATTCCATGAGCTTCTGGCAATATTCTGGTGTTATTTCAGTCATCCTTATTTTCTTTAACTCTCCACCATTTTGTGGTAATTTGATGGTTGCTTTTGTTGAAGCATTTTCTTAAGGAAATTCCAATAATTTTCAATGCAATTTAATCGAGAGTTTCCTGGCCATTCCTGTAAGAGGTAAAACTGTTGTTCTTAAACCCATTCTTTAACCATCATTGCCGAATGGATTGAAGCACCATCTTGTTGCATGATTGAGCAATTTCTAACTATAATAAATCTTGGCACTTATTCCTGTAAAATTTCTAGATAATCTTTTGCTTCTAATGTTGATCTTCAGGGCACAAAATGTAACCCACATCTGCCCTGGTCTGAAATAGCCCCCCTAAATCATAACTGTAGATGCATAAAGAATAGATTTTTATTATGTATACCTTTCATTCAGACACTTTACCACTTAGTCTTTTTACTTGAGGTTGATAACTTTGGTATTGAGAAATGAATGCTTCGTCAGTAAACATTACTTTGCTCCATTCAATTGGTGTCCAATGCTCATATCTTTCACAAAATTTTATTTGATCTTGAATATTTTTCTTGTTCAACTAAGGTTTTTTTAATTTTTGCTGGTTTACTCTCAGCTTAAAATCTGTTACCAAATGATCTTTAATCATTGATTGACTTGATGTTTCATTATTGTTATTATTTGTTGATAACTGTGCTTGTTTCTCACTTGGAGAGGAGAAAAGATTTGCTCTTGCAAAGCAGTGAATAAAAGGATCAGTTTGTGGTGTTATTACTTTTGGCCTTCCTGAGTAATTGAATAATTTCCAGTTTCTTCAATTCTTTTCAGAGTTCTTGAAACCATTGATGGATATACAGACAAACCAGTTGCTATCTCCCTCACTTTGTTCTCCACTTTTTTAAAAATTTCAATCGGCGTTCGCTTCACTAATGGAATTTTAGATTTCTTCCTCATTTTAACAATTCTACCAACTCACCACCTTAATAAATGAATAATAATAATGATAAATTACGGAGATGTACTTGCATAGCAAGTGACCTGATCTGAGATCGTGTGCTGGAACGAAAACAATTGCAGCATGGAAGGTGTTTATAAGCCATTTAAAATCACACACAAAAACCGTTAGATTCACTTCAACATGTAAATTTAATTTGTCAAAATATTTTCATCGCTTTGAGACCGCGACCTGTTCACTGACAAAATTCTGTGCTCTAACGGTTTTTGTGTGTTATTTTAAATGGCTTAGAAACACCTTCCACGCTGCGATAATGATAAAGCTAAAGTGAAGATCAAATATATATATAGTGTGTGTGTTTATTGGCAAAATGATCATCCCCAAATATAACAATATCTGTTTCAGCACACAAGTTCACATCAAGAATCTTGTAAAACAAGTATATAAACCTAATAATTTTTATATTTTCTTTTCCAGGAATCTTATATTCCAGCCAGTTGTAAAGAACTAAAACAGCAGCTGCATTCAACATCACATTAACAAGTTATCTTCTAAGAACTAAAATATATTTGTCATTTCTTCTCTATAAATATTTAATCAAACTTTTCGATACATTTTCAAGCAAGAAGTGGGCAATCTGGATGATAGTCTGTTGTACTGAATCCAATTGTAAGCCTTTCAGACCATCATCATAAACCATATGTTGTACCTTTACTTTAGCACATTGTCCTCCTCCTCGTCATTGTCATCACCATCGTCATCATCGTCGTTGCCGTCATCATTGTCGTCTTCATCGTCATCGTCATCATCATAATAATAATAATATTTCTGACTGAAAATATCATACATGCATGGAGATACGATTTTATGTGTCCAAAAAAGTATTATTGTTTTAGCTGAAACTGTTGCTAATGTAAAAAGAGATGGAATGGTGAAACTATTTTTCCATTTTGTGAAAAAGCAACGTTTTGGACTTACAACACTTTTACATAATAGCCACCATCTCTCCTTTTACTAGACCACCCCATTTATATTCTGATCCTCATCCCTTATGAGTATGCCCAGTATTTTGCCACCATTTCTCTCCTGCTTTCTCTTTCACTCCTTCTGTCTCTCACCTTTCTCTCCTTCTGCTCTTCCCTCAGGTTGGGTAACCATGTATCTCCTTTACAGCTGCGCATCTGTTTTTGTCCTCATTTCTCTCTCTCTCTCTCTCTCTCTCTCTCTCTCTCTCTCTCTCTCTCTCTCTGTGCCTAGGTAACCATGTACCTCCCCTACAGCAAGACACCTGTTTCTATCCCTCTGTCTCACTCTAACCTTTCATCGTCTGATACAAGATCACTTCTTCCAATGCCCCCCTCCTCTCTCAAAGAATCTTTGTCTTGCAAGTTACTTGATGACCCTGCCAGTCCTGGTGCCACATAAAACGCATCCAGCTCACACTGTGAAGTGGTTGGCATTTGGAAAGGCATCCAACTGTAAAGACCATGGCAAAACTGACCTTGCTTGTGCTGGTGCCACGTAAAAAGTACTCAGTCTCCTCTGCTGGGTGGTTGGTGTTAGGAAGAGCATCCAGCTGTAAAAATACTCCCTGCCAAAACAGGCACAAAAGTTTGGTTACAGGCTCCTCCCTGGCCAGGTCCTGTCAAATTATCCAACCCATGCCAGCATGGAAGGCAGACATTAAACGACGATGAAGATGATGATGATGATGATATATAGATATATAAAATCCAAGGATCAAAGCGTAGGAAGATAGTGAGCTTCAAGCAGTCCATAGAAGATATAAAAATCAACTTTCAGGAATAATAAAAGTTTAACTGGTGCAGGAGATTGTAAATTTTTTATCCGTATCGAAGTACGATAAACAGAAAAAAGGTTATTTTATAGCTCATGGTTAGCAATGAGGATTGTTGCATATCAAATAAATATCCCAAAATTACTCCTCGGAAGTAGTAATTATCCAAGCAAGGGGTAGACTGCAAGCTACTCTTCAGGCCAAGCATAGCTTGATTACATGAAGTTTACATTGTCGTTAGGAAACCCTGAGTTAACTCACAGGAGATCCAATCAACAATATATATATATATATTTGGATATGTATGTATATGAGGGTAAAGACGCTGTTCAGTCATGAATGACCATGAGAGTGCATCTAGAAAGTTCTCCGAGGCACAAGTCTGGCCAAGGTTGTTTGTGGAAGACTAGCAGTCACCCATGAATACCGGCCTCCCTTCTTCACAGCATCGATGTTATCCAAGGAAAAGGCGAAGGCTGATACAGCTTGGCACCAGTGATGCTGAAACTCATTTCTACAGCTGAGTAAACTGGCATAACATGAAATAAAGTGTCTTGCTCAAGAACACAACACAGAGCCCGAAATGGGAATCGAACTCATGACCTCATGATTGTGAACCTGACGCCCTAACCACTGAGCCATGCACCTTCACACACACACACACACACACACACACAGAAAGATATATATAGAGAGAGATTTATTTAGAGGATATGTTAACCTCGTAAAGGGATAGTTGCATCCAAAGGAATACTGGTTCAATACCTAGTATTATAGGGGAATGAAATTCCCTTAAAGCAATAGGTATATATTAAGCATATAGTTCATATGTATATACATATATATAGTTTATAAATAATACTTTTAGTTGAATTATAGCCTTGAATGGGTTAAGCAATTAAAATATACTTCATAATGAGTAAACAGGGCAATATAAAACAAAAATAGGTATTTTTTTGAAAGTAGAAAAGAAGGTGTTTCATTTTTCATTCTGAATTGCCAGAATTAGAAAATGTAAAACGAGAAAAATATTATCTGATAGAAATATTCAGACTGCTTGTAAACGTATACCTGATAATAAAAATGCAGAGCAATAAGGTAAAAAAAGAACATGAAGACAGAAACTATGTACTTTGGAACAGAGCTGATGTTTATAGCAGACAGCAGGATATTAGAAGATTAGGTTACGATGGGTTCCTAGGGTTGAACCAATGTTTTTCCCTTTCACAGCAGGATTTGGTGAAATACACATCATAACCTCAAACTGATAGGGGTTTTGGAATCAATACCACAAATTTATCCAAGACAAGTGTCATTTGCCTAGTTAACAAAAATATATATGGAATGTTTTGTGTGTGTGTGTATGCATGCATGCATACATGCATGTGTGTGTGTGTGTGTCTCTCTCTCTCTTTCTCTTTCTATCTCTCTCTTTCTCTTTCTCTCTCTCTCTCTCTCTCTCTGTATATATATATATATATATATATATATATATTTTTGCTAAAAAAATTTGAAACCTAGGTGTAACCGTAAAAAAATAACAAAGTAAAAGTTT
>NC_068983.1:38622062-38625096 GCF_001194135.2 Octopus bimaculoides | reverse complement strand
ATTCCCTTTCAAATTACTCTTAAATGTGGTTTTGGTCGTTTTGACTGCTTCTTCTAGCATGTAAAATTACTTATTAAAGGTAGTTTTTCTTGTGTTTAAATGTACACTATTTTATATTGAGAATACGTTGTCTATTGAGTTTTTATACATGCTAGGCTACTGGTAGTGAAATTTCTAAATATATTCGCTACCCTATATATATTTTACATATATTTTATATATATATATATATATATATATATATATATATATATTTGCTGTAGTTTCAGCTCAGAGCTGTGGCCATGCTGATGCACACATGCACGCACACAAACACACACACATGTTTATATATACTGATACATCCACACATATGTATACACCGACACACACACATATTTCATCATCATCATCACCATCATCATCATCATTTAACATCTGCTTTCAATGCCAGCATGGGTTACACAATTTGATGGAAACAGGTAAGCTGGAGAGCCGCACCATGTTCCAGTCTGATTTGGCTGGTTTCTTTGACTGGATGCCTTTCCTAATGCCAACCACTCCAAGAGCGTAGTAGGTGCCTTTTACATGACACCGACAATGGCCATGACTACAATTTCACTTGACTATATAATCCCTGATCTCTGTTGTTGTTGCTTCACCCAAGGTCAGTCCCAATTTTGACCAGTGACCTAGGAGTCTCAAACAGTTGTCTATAGTTATGTATGTAAGGCTTCGACCAGGGACGTGATGCCTAGGTAGGGAAGGTGGGCAGTGCCTACCTTGAATAAAATAGATCAATAGCAACATTTTCCTTCTATGGCAAAATATATACCTAATTCAATAAAATTATAAAGGTTATACTGATTATTAATGCATAAAATGCAAAATATTTTACTTTTTTTGTAGATTAGGTGGGCATAATTCACCCTTGTCTTTCAATCTCAGTAGTTAAACTATGCATAATACTGCTGTTGTTGTTGTTGGCACTCCGTCACTTATGACGTCGAGGGTTCCAGTTAATCCGATCAATGGAACAGCCTGTTCCTGAAATTAACCTGAAAGTAGCTGAGCACTCCACAGACACAGGTACCCTTAATGTAGTTCTCGGGGATATTCAGCGGGACACAGTGTGACAAGGCTGACCCTTTGAATTACAGGCACAACAGAAACAGGTAGTAAGAGTGAGAGAAAGTTGTGGTGGAAGAGTACAGCAGGGTTCACCACTATCCCCCGCGGAGCCTCGTGGAGCTTTAGGTGTTTTTGCTCAATAAACGCTCACAACGCCCGGTCTTGGAATCGAAACCGCGATCCTACAACCGCGAGTCTGCTGCCCTAACCACTGGGCCATTGCACCTCCACTACTGCTGTAGTGCACGTGCTGCGTACATTACTACAACAATGTTTTCTTTGTGTGCTATAAAGGCAGAAGTAAATCTGCCTTCAACTCAGTCACATGCCTGTGTTTCGCTTATTTTTTGTGTTTTACTACATAAGTGTCACCAACTACCTACCCTGAGTAATTATTGATGGCATGTGCCTGATATGTGTGTGTGTGTGTGTACATATATATGCACACACTTGTCTAGGTTTCGTCTTCCTGCAAGGCATATATTGCATTGGGACTTTTATTTTGCAAAATTATATCCTTTCTAACACCAATTCCTGAACTCAAAAGTGAAAATTATCATCTATATAAATTTGAATCAAATTTTACTTGATGTAAAGTAAGGCATCTTTTGGAGAAAATTTAATCTAAAAAGCGAATTCAGAGAAAATTCCATACTGTATAATGTCTCATTTATTGGTTGCAACAGTAGCCATATTTATGTTCTACATATATCTTACAACTTTATAACTGAAATAATCCCACCTTCTTTTGTCTGTGAACACATTGCTTTTAATTACACTTTTGCAGAATACAGGAAATTGAGATATTGCTTTCAATACTTCAATGAAAATATCTTTTATGCTGGTGTGATTCTAAATGACTATATATTGAAAAACATGCTATTAGTTTTGTCATACAGAAGTAGCAGAAAGAACTGGAGCAGAAAGAAGTTAGCTAGACCGAGTATCAAAATTTGGAGTAAAATTCATTTATGAAAAAGCAGAAGTACAATGGTTATTCATTTCTTTTCTACTCTAGGCACAAGGCCTGAAATTTTGGGGAAGGGGACCAGTTGATTAGATCGACCCCAGTATGCAACTGGTACTTAATTCAATGACCCTCCCAAAAGGATGAAAGACAAAGTTGACCTCGGCGAAATTTGAAGTCAGAACGTAATGGCAGATAAAATACCGCTAAGCATTTCACCTGGTGTGCTAATGATTTTGCCAGCTCGCTGCCTTGAATATTCCTTTCTACTCTAGGTACAAGACCCAAAATTTTGGGGGAGGGGGTCAGTCAATAAGATCGACCCCAGAATGCAACTGGTACTTAATTTATCGACCCCGAAAGGATGAAAGGCAAAGTCGACCTCAGTGGAATTTGAACTCAGAATGTAAAGACAGATGAAATACCGCTAAGCATTTTGCCTGACGTACTAACGATTCTGCCAGATCGCTTCCTTAGAAGTATAATGGTTATTGGCATGTCAGTTTGTGGAATATGGAATCTAAGTAGAAAAAAAAAGATGTGAAGAAGCTGAAGGAGATTGCTCAAATAGGTCAGTGGCATGAATTTGGGGGAAAATAAGTCAAAGCCTGATGTACTGAATACTCAGTGCACGCAGATACACACACACACACACAAGCACATGCATACATATACCTACACACACACATGCATGTGTATCTGCACATACACATGCATGCACATAGATACACACAGATACACAGATATGTACACACACACACAAATCCTGCAAAAACAGTCACAAAACAGTCTGGTGCAGACTTACTTCTGCTTGGCTGGCTCTTGTGAAACCATCCCACCCATGCTAGCATGGAAGGCAGACGTTAAACGATGATGATGATGATGACGATCTCACACACACAGAAACTATTCATTGAAATTTCTCTCTTCATTGGAGAAAGAATGAAAGAGAAAAAA
>NC_068983.1:38619616-38622052 GCF_001194135.2 Octopus bimaculoides | reverse complement strand
GTGTGTGTGTGTGTGTGTGTGTGAGTGTGTGTGTATGTGGTGTGTGTTTGATGTGTGTGTATGTGTGTGTGGTGTGTGTGTGTGCATGCATGTGGTGTGTGTCTGTGTATGTGAGTGGTGTATGTGTGTCTGTGTGTATGAGTCGTATGTGTATGTATGTGTGTCACTCTGTGTATGTGCATGCATGCATGTGTGTGTGTGTTTGTGTGTCTGTGCATGCATCTGTGTGTATCAGCGTGTGCATGTGGGTGTGTGTGTGTGTAATATAAAAAAAACCGGTGAATTATGTGGTTTTGCAATGATGTTTCATTAAGACGTTTATATAAGACATGCAACACTCATAAGGTTATGCAACATTCATAAGGTTATGCAAATCATTACAATACAAAAACCTCCCAGACCATCAGGCAGCCATAAGCTGGTCAATATCTGATATGTTCTTAGACTCACAAGTCCAACAATATACGAACACTCAAAGCAAGAATACGAACAGTTCAATATGGAATTGGGTGGGATTAAGTGTAAAGACCCACTTCGGTCATGAATGACAATGGGATTGTACTTACAAAGTTTCCCCCAGGAAGACCAGCAGTCACCCATGCATACCAGCCTCTCCTCTCCATGCCACCGTTGTTGTCCAAGAGAAAGGCAAAGGTCAATACAGCTTGGCATCAGTAATATCACAATTCATTTCTTCAACTGAGTGAACTGGAGCAATGTGAAATAAAGTGTCTTGCTGAAGAACACAACATACAGCCCAGTCTGGGAATTGAACTTACTACCTCATGATTGTGAACTCTAGCCACTGAGCCATTTGCCTTCACTAGGTAATTATGGCACGTTTATAATTTATAATTTTTGATACCTTTAATAGTATTTTTCTATCTTAATATAATAAGCATTTTTATATACATTCATTTGTTATTTATTGTTGGTTGATATATACATTCTTTTATTATTATTATTGTTGTATTTTGACCTGAAGATTAGCTATATTTTTGACTAGAATTGATTTTCGATCGTTTTAATTGATTTGAATATTTTTTATTTTCTATTTGAAAATTTGGTCATGAAACACATGTAGTCAGTTTATTATCTTTATCTTATGATATTTACTTTGTAATATATTATACTTATTTATCGTGCTTTTACTTATTAATTTTTCTATATGTGACTGTGGATTTTCATGGATCAGTTCATGAACTTTGGTTCTTTGCTCTAAAACTATATATTTATATATATATATATACACACACACATATATACACACACATATATACACACACACATATGTACACACACACATATATACACACACACATATATACACACACACATATATATATCATTAAAATCTCTAAGCTACAGGATAATGCATGATTAATTCAAAACAATATAAATAAGCAAGCATTACATTTGACAGAGTAATTTGAATGCTAGAGGTTAAGCAAGAATTATTGTTAATAGTGATCTCAAAGTTACAACCAGTTAAGCCATCATCAGATTAATATTCTTTTCTACTCTAGGCACAAGGCCCAACATTTTTGGGGAGGTGGCCAGTTGATTAGATCGGCCCTAGTACACAATTGGTTCTTAATCTATCGACCCCGAAAGGATGAAAAGCAAAGTTGACCGCAGTGGAATTTGAACTTAGAATGTAAAGACAGACGAAATACCGTTAAGCATTTCGCCCAGCATGCTAACGATTCTGCCAGCTCACCGCCTTATCAGTGTTAGATTAATATAAAAATCGATTTTTATTTATAAACCAACATTTGTATGTGTGTGAATGTGTGTGTGTGTGTACATGTGTGCGCTTTGTGTGTGAGTGTGCAAGTGTACATTTTATGTGTGTGTGTATGTGCGCGTGTGTGCGTGTGTGTGCGCGCGCGTGTGTGTGGGTGTGTGTGTGGGTGCGTGTGTGTTCTGGATACAATCAAAGACTAGACTGATTGATGGAAATGTAATTTATACAGAAATACAAAATAAAGAATAAAAAAGAGGAAAAAAAAAACGTTAATACAACAGAAAACCCCAAAACAAGCAAAGCCAACATCCTGGAAAGTTACTATTTCTAAATGTAGTCCAAAAATAAGCTATTATTTTATATCACATATTCAGATCCGGTAACTTTCCTTTGGCTGTTTGCTTTCAAAACACACTTTTTTTTTTTATTTCATTTTCCCAACTATATTTGGTCAATGTTGACTGTGTGGTAAGCAACTTGCCTCCCAGCCACAAGGTTCAGGGTTCAGTTCCACTGTGTGGTACCTTTGGCAAGTTTCTTCTACTATAACCTCAGGCCGACCAATGCTTTGTGAGTGGATTTGGTAGACGGAAACTGAAAGAAGCCTGTCATACATACATACATACATACATACATACATACATACATACATGCATACATACATACATACATACATACATACATACATA
>NC_068983.1:38611851-38617047 GCF_001194135.2 Octopus bimaculoides | reverse complement strand
ATATATATACATATATACACATATGTTCAGGTGTGTCCGTGTGGTAAGTAGCTTGCTAGCCAGCCACATGGTTCTGGGTTCAGTTCCTCTGCATGGCAACTTAGGAAAGTGTCTTCTACTATAGCCTCGGGCCGACCAAAGCCTTGTGAGTAGACGGAAACTGAAAGAAGCCCTTTCCAATGATGATAATATATATGACTTGAGATGTTTGCCTTGCCTTAACGCTTGTTGTCCTCTTTAACAATTAGATATCCGCTATATCGGAAATCTGCAATGGCTCCATAACTACTTTCTCGGCTACAACCTTGGGGCCTTAGTAATCCGTTACAGCACTTACCTAGCATACCTGTGAACTAAACCCCCATACTTTGTTTGTATGTATGTCTGTCTGTATGTATTTGTGTGTGCCTGAGGTTGTTCCCCCACCATTGCTTGACAACTGACATTAGTGTGTTTACGCCCCCATAATCTAGCGGTTCGGCAAAAGAGACCGATAGGATAAGTACTAGGCTTACAAAGAATAAGTCATGGGGTCGATTTGGGATCTTTTTTAAAACGGGGGCCACATTTTTCATTAATGTTTTACGTAGTGTTTTTGGTACCGAAAGACTTTCAAACTTCGTATACTTATCTATTTTGTGTTATAGAACAGAAAAATATTTTTGTATTCGAATTTATTTCATGTAAAAAATTGTCTTATTTCGATAATTTCAACCAATCACTGACAAGTATTCAGTTGTTCATACTTACTCCTTTGGCTGATTAAGCGATGTAAAGCGTATTTAATCTCCATACCTTCGTTTTATTTGCTTTTTTCATTTTAAATTTGCTTTAACCCTAACCCTAGGGCTAGGGTTAGGGTTAGAGTTAGGGTTATGGTTAGGGTTAATTGTTTCACAATCGTTTGTTTATGTAGTCGGCACTTAATGTATATCGGCTGAATGGACGTCAGTGATTGGTTGAAATTACAGAAATACAACTTTAACATGGAATAATTTATGGATTTCTTTTTTTTTTAAGAAGACTAAGAGAAAAAGATGTTTTATATGACACATTCTACCAGTGTTCCAAGTTTCAAAGTGTTTCGTTAATGAAAAATGTGGCCCCCGTTTTAAAAAAGATCCTCGATTTGTTCAACTAAAGGCGGCAGCCAAATGACTGAAACAAGTCAAAACAGAAAAGAAAGAAAAAGTTATTTTCGCCATATGGGGATCTAAACAAACCAACACCGGTTGTCAAGCTCTGCTTGGGGAGGGGAATAAACACACTCAAACACCCCCTACCACACACGTATATGCAACGAGTTTCCACTCAGTTTTCGTCGAAGAAATTCTATCACAGGACAGAGGACAACCAAGCGCTAGAGTAGAAAACACTTGCTCATGGTGCCGCGCAGTCAGACTAAACCCGAAACCACATGGTTGTGAAGCGAGCTGGAATATTTGATTTAAATTTTCTTCTTATGTCTTACAGTAAGCATTAATTAACTATTACCTCCATACGTTGGCGAGCTGGCAGGGTCGTTAACACACCCGGGCATAAGGCTTAGCGGCATTTCGTCCGTCTTTACGTTCCGAGTTCAAATTCCGCTGAAGCCGACTTTGCCTTTCGTCCTCGCGAGATCGATAAAATAAGTACCAGTTGATTACTGAGGTTGATGTAATCGACTTACCACCCCCCGCCAGAAAAGAAAAAAAAGAAAGAAACCTGCTGGCCTTGTGACAAAATTTGAAACTGTTAATTAACTACCAATATCTCTGTAGAGAAAAAAGTAGCTAGGGAAACTACTGTAACCCTGAGGTCGAAAGAATTAGAAAAGAAACAAGTGAATGAGTTTCTTTCCTCGCGGTAGAATAACAACGTTCTGGGCAGAAACCTTCCTTTGTCACAGAGAGCAAAAAAAAAAAAAAAGATTAAAACTACCGTCACCATGACGAAATATTGTCTTCCTTCAGAGAAAAGTAACTTTTATTTAATTTATTTACTCATTTACTTATTATAGCTGTGTGTGTGTGCTAGTGTGTGTTTCAGCTAAATTCTCGTTCCTTCTCACTTCAACATTAATTTGATGTATCAATTAAGCTGTCAGTTAGCCGGCGTAAATTGGTACAGAGTGTGTCTTTTATTCCAACTAAAAAGGTAATTTACTCTCTCTGAGCAAATTACGTAACACACGTAACTACACAAAACAAACGACTAGTTTTATTTCTATCAACTTCCTGCTTCGTTTCAAGGTCAATTAACGATGTAAGTACCCATAGAGTGTAGTTTTATCTTTCTAAAATAATATTAAGGTATTGTTTCACTACTCACTGTGGGAGGTTCTTTAGAGTGAATATAAAAGTAAATGGATCTTTCGTCGGTTTCGACGATGAGCTGATAGGTCAATAAACTGAACTATCTGCTCATTCAGTTATACTGAAACTGAATTATACTTATTACGTTATACAGGCAGAGTATTCCAAAGCCAGATAAGGTTGACCATTACATTACAGGTACAGTCCATCCAATGGGCTTTCACACAATTTCACAGACATGAGTCGATTAGGTATGTATGTATGTATGTATGTATGTATGTGTGTGTGTATGTATGTATGTATGTCATTATTCAGTTTTATTTCAAGATTTCTTGCCAATAGAGAAAGAACTGGTTTCTAACCTAGATCCAAGGCACCTTCATTTGGAATTTTAACATCAACAGAGTATTTTTGTATGTATGTATGTATGCATGCGTGCATAAATGCATGCATGTATCTATCTATCTATCTATCTATCTATCTTTTCGTGCAGAGTTATATGTTTTGTTTTATGTATGTATTCTCATGCATATCTAGACATGCTCATATATACTGAAATGATAAACTTCTGAAAAGTTTTACAGATTTTTACATTTCCAGTGGTAGCTTGGATCTATAAGTCTTCGAATCAGCTTTCTCCTTTCTGGTTTTAAGATGCCCAATTTCTCAAGATTGGTATTTAGTCAGTGTGTTACATATCTCAGAGCCCCAATAATTAGGGGTATAAATCTGAACTTGTAACCTGGATAGAGTAACTGCCGATTTCTCAATAGTTCAGCATAGGTGTTCTCTTTTTCACTGATCTTTAACTTTCCATTAACACTTGCTGGACAACTGTACACAGTTTCTCTTCTTATCTTAAATCATTATGTCTGGTCTATTGTGTTTACATTTTATTGAGATCTTCATTGGGACATTCCACCAGTACTCCTTTTTATTATGAGTGGCTATGGCTTCTACCATACTGTGGGTTCTCATTTCTTTGTCTTCGGGGGTTATCCTTCCGACCGATCTCATTATACAGTGTCCTAGCTACAACATCATGTCTCATCGATAGATATTACTGTGATGACTTTTTTGGACAACTGCTTATGATATGTATGTATGTAGGTGTAACACAACATGTCCACTGAACGGCCACTGTAACACAGAAACTGTTGCATAAAAGCCAGAGGCTCATAGGATCAAATGGGCATGAGACCAAATGGGCAACGAAATGTGAGAAAGTATGTGAGAGAAACTGAAAGCCCTTTCAGAACCCACTATAGCAACCACAAGTCCTTCTTCAACATCCTGGAAAGACGTAACATCACAACACTAGCGAAGCATGTATGGTCTCTGAAAGAAAGCATCACCAAGTACAGCATAAAGTGAAAAATTCTAGAGAAATGTAAAGCATAAAATAACCTAGCACTCTGTCGGTTACAGCAAGGAATGTTCCAGTTGATCCAATCAACCGAACAGCCCACTTATGAAATTAACGTGCAAATGGCTGAGTATACCACAGACATATGTACTTTTGATGTAGTTTTTAGGGAGATTCAGTATGACACAGAATGTGACAAGGCTGGCCCTTTGAATTACAGGTACTGCTCATTTTTACCAACTGAGAAGACTGGAGTAATGTGAAAAGAAATGTCTTGCTCAAGGACACAGTGCACGTCCGGGAATTGAACTTACGACTTTACGACTATGAGCTAAACACCCTAACCACTGAGCCACATGCCTTCACATGATGTAAAATACAAAACTTAAAGAGGTCTAATTTATGAAATATCAATGAAATAGTATAACACAAGCTAGGTTGGCTTGCGTACAATGGTTATTGTTGCAGTATGACCTATTCAACACACACACACACACACACACACACACATGCATAGTCTGGTATAAGCATTACTCCAAAATGAACAGAAAACTCAGATGCAGTCATGGTTGTGTGGTTAAGAAGCTTGCTTCCCAACCACATAGTTTCAGGTTCAGTCCCACTGCATGACACCTAGGGCAAGTGTCTTCTACTATAAACTCTAGGCTGACAAAAGGCTTGTGAGTGGGTTTAGAAGCTGGTGTCAAATTAAATGCACATATGATGGTACCACATAAAAAGCACTGGTACTAGTACTGCATAAAAAAGCACGCAGTACATTCTGTAAAGTGGTTGGCATCGGGAAGAGCATCCAGCTGTAGAAACTGTGCCAAAACAGAAATCGGCTGGCCAGCTCCTGTCAAAGTCCAGCCCATACCAACATGGAAAACAAACGTTAAATGATGATGAGGAGGAGGAGGAGAAGGAGGAGAAGGAGGAGGAGGGGGAGGGGGTGGGAGGAAGAGGAGGATGGTGGTGCATCTCTGTTTCTTTGTCTTAACATCATGTGCTGGTTGTAAGCAAGTGTCACTACCATGCAAATATGTCCATTTCCAATCTTCCATGAAAACATGTCTGGTCAAGGCAAAATGTTACCTGAATTAGAAATGGGTGAGGGTTGGCGACACAAAGGGCATCCAGCTTAGCTTGTCGGGTCTTCTCAAGCACAGCATATCTCCAAAGGTTTTGGTCAGTTGTAATTGCCTCAGTAAGGCCCAATGTTTGAAGGTCATGCTTCACCACCTCAGTTTCTGTCTACCAAATCCATTCACAAGGCTTTGGTCAGCCCGAGGCTATAGTAGAAGACACCTGCCAAAGGTGCCACTCAGTGGGACTGAACCTGGAACCATGTGATTAGGAAGCAAGCTTCTTACCACACAGCTACTCCTATTAATGTGTGTGTGTGTGTGTGTATGTGTGTGTGTGTGCAAGACTGCTTTTGATTTACCTGTTGATGTTGTTCTTTTTATTAGATCCATTAAAGCAATAAATTCTACTTCGCCACTTTTTTCCTCCAAAGATTACTTGTAACCC
>NC_068983.1:38607066-38611536 GCF_001194135.2 Octopus bimaculoides | reverse complement strand
ACTCCTCCTCCTCCTCCTTCTCCTCCTCCTCCCTTGCTTCTTTCACTAATTGCCCTTCCAATAAGTAAAGGCTAAATTACCTCGTTACATTTATTAACAATATTCCTTCTTTTATTCCATTTTACTTCCGTTCTGACTCTTTCGTCCTTTTGTTTTCTTTCCCTTTTTTTTTCCTTTCTTTTTATCTTTCTCCCTCTCCTTCCTTCCTTCCTTCCTATTAAAAGCTAGAAGAAAGGTTCTTCTAGCTTTTAATACTTTCTTCCTTCTTTTTGTTTCTTTTCCCTAAATTTTTTGTCTTCTTTCCTTCACCCTTTTCTTCTTTTCTTTTATTCCTAACTTTTTTCCTACCTTCTTTTTTCTTTCTTTCTTTCTTTATTTATTTTCTTTCTTTCTTTCTTGCTTCCACCTTTCTTCTTCTTTTCACATCTTTCCTTCTTTTCTTTCATTTTTTTTATTTTTGTCTTATTCCTTTGTTTCCTATTTTTTCTTTCCTTCCATCATTCCAACCTACCTGCTTTTCTTGCTTTCTTTCTTTCTGTCTTTCTTTTTTTCTTTATTTCTTTCTTTCTTTCTTTCTCCCCCGCCCCGTGTTTTCCTCATTTTTGTCTTTATTTCATCATTTCCTAATTTTTTCTTTCATGCCCTCCTTTCTTACTTCTTACCTTCTTTCTTTCTTTCCTTCCTCTTGTTTCCTTCTTTTCTTTCATCTTTTCCCTATTTCTTTGTTTCCTAATTTTTCGCTTCTTTTCTTTCCATCCCATCTCTGCCTCTCTTTCTTCATTACTTACTCCTCTTCTTTCTCTCCATAAAAATTCTTAATCTAATTGTTCAAACTTCCAAATTTTCTTTCATTATTCATTATTCATCAGTCATGTGGGTACAATGAGACGGTTATCAGTCATGCCTTTCCAGATGACATTCTCACCTAAACCTCAACTGGTGAACACTCTTACGCTCAACTGGTCAAGCAGCTTATACTCTGCAGGTCAATCACCTAAGATTCAATTACAAACCATCTTACATTCAACTGATCAAACCTCATACTCAACTGGTCAGTCACTTTGCACTCAACTAGTAGATCAATCGGTTCACACTCAACAAGTCAACCACCTTACACTCAACTGTTCAACCAGCTCATACTCAACAGGTCAACTTCCTTACACTCAACTGCTTGGCCAGCTCACACTTAACAAGCCAACCACCTTACACTCAACTGGTCAACCAGCTCATGCTCAACAGGTCAACTTCCTTACACTCAACTGCTCTACCAGCTCACACTCAACAAGCCAACCACCTGACACTCAACTGGTCAACCAGCTCATGCTCAACTTCCTTACACTCAACTGCTCAGCCAGCTCACACTCAACTGGTCAGTCACTCAACTAGTAGATCAACCAGCTTACACTCAATAAGCCAACCATCACCATTTGTTTCTCCCCCTTTCTTTTCCCTGCGTATGCATGATGTACAAAGTTCACTTATTGTACTTTGAAGAGAACATTAGCGATACTACGACTCACCGTACGCATATTACAGTGGGGAATACAAAGTATTTCGTAATGTTTTAAAATAACATACTCAGGCAAAATAAAAAAATTTTTAAAAAGGGGGAAAATCTCTGAGAATTAAAAAATTTAAGGGAGATAACTCTGAGAATTAACAATCTAAGGGGAAAAACTCTCAGGTAATTCTAAATGACATTTTGTTATCTCCCATAAATTCAGTTCAAATATGCAATCTGCAAATGATTATACTAAGATGACGTCAGGGTAAATTTAATTAGTTCGTTACTGATGAGAAAAGCTGACAAATTTAATAATAATATTGTACGATAATATTATTATTGTTGTTGGCACGACGTCGAGGGTTCCTGGTGATCCGATCAACGGAACAGCCTGCTCGTGAAATTAACGTGCAAGTGGCTGAGCACTCCACAGACACGTGTACCCTTAACGTAGTTCTCGGGGATATTCAGCGTAACACAGTGTGACAAGGCTGACCCTTTGAATTACAGGCACAACAGAAACAAGAAGTAAGAGTGAGAGAAAGTTGTGGTGAAAGAGTACAGCAGGGTTCGCTACCATCCCCTGCCGGAGCCACGTGGAGCCTTTAGGTGTTTTCGCTCAATAAACACTCACAACGCCCGGTCTGGGAATCGAAACCGCGAGTCCGCTTCCCTAACCACTGGGCCATTGCGCTTCCACAATATTATTATATTCCTAACAATTTCTGTATAAGTGCAACGATCACCGACTCATGCGTATTCACTTAAATCAGTGGTTCCCAAAGTGAGCGGTACTGTTCCTCTGGGGCTGTGGAAAGATCCTGCAAAGCGCTGGAAAAAAGTGGGGACGATAATAGGGTGGCCAAAAGGGAACAATGGATTTAAAAACAACAAAATAATGGGTTAAACTAAGTTATGTTTTATTTACAGAATACAGATGTTTTGAATTTGAGGCAGAAAATTATCTATGCTTGTGGTGGTGAGTGGTGGGGGACGCTAGGATCGTGGCCTGGGTATTAAGGGGCGGCAGACTGAAGATGTTTGCGGAACCACTGACTTAAACTAACGGTAATCCATTTGCTGTGTAGCTACAGGTCAGATCTGATAATGCAGATCCATAGTAATAGGCGTTCCAAATGTGACCATCTCGTTTTTTCTATATCTGAGACATGTTTTTTTTTTCACTTTGTAAACGATGGGATATGATTTGACGCAATCTGGCTGCTTTTTCTAGTCGATCAGTTCGTAAATTTTTCGTTATTTTAGTAGATGAAGGCAGTGAGCCGGTAGAAACGTTTGCATGCTGGGCGAAATACTTAACGGTATTTGCTTTTTACACGGCACCAGAAGCAATGCTTTTTGCATGGCATCAGCATCAATACTATTGCTTTTTACTTGGAACCTTGGTTTTATATACATATACATATACATACATACATGATGGCTGCCACCTCGTTATCGAGTATGGCCATTGCACGAAGCTTAACTTAACGGTGCTGTGATTGAATGTGACTTTTTAGCCCAGCCAAACATCTACAATGTCTTGTACAGAGTTGGTATCCAAAACCTTTACTGGCAATAGCTGGCTGTTGTTGTAATTGGGCTCCATGTACCTTTGCGTGTCGTTTAACTCCTCCTGCTGAATCACACTCCCTTCCACATACCCGACAGACATGATTAGTATGGTGTGTAGCATCATCACCAGCGGCCTGGTAGTCAATCATCGGTCTTGCTTTATGACTACGAAGATGACTCATGAGTCCAGCTTTACTGAGGCACGGTCTTGCACAGACACTGCATGTCAGTGTCATAGGAAGACCCTTACTTACATAATACATACATATGTAAGAACGACCGAGCGAACCCAAAAGGAGAAATGGTGACGAATGGAAAAACAGGACTCCTTTTATTTAAACGCGTCACACGGTCGAACACAAAAATATATCAAAGATGATATAAAAATGTTATACTTCGATAACATAGTGATTTCGTAAATGGCCAGTAATGAAAGACGATAGAACACAACTGTATGAAGATGAATAACAGTATTATTTATTGTGACATTAAAATGTATGTCTGTGTGTGAGTGTGAATGCGACATAATGAAAACATAATAAAAGACAGGCCGTCATGTAAATAGAATAGTGTGTATACAAAAGAGTGTGTGCACAAATGTATGTGAATGCGTGAGATACAGCAGATAGAAAGAGTCAGTAACACGTGTGAGAATTTGCCGGTTTGTTGAGTACACAATAGGAAGAGTCTGTATGTAAGAAGTTGAGGCGTGTGTGTGGCAGAGCGATAACTCGTTGTGATGTTAGGGCTTCCATACCGAGCCGGGTTCTTGTATACAGATGTTCGTCGCAGGCTGGGTTCTTGTCTGTTATTTATCGTGGTGAAGGTGAATCACCAAACAGAATCGAAGAGAGATGTGCCGCGGTAGCTTGGTTAGTTGGTGTACGTAGAAATCATGTTGATGATATTGGCGACGTCGGTGGCGAATCTTGTAGTTCGTAGTGTCATGTTGCTGATGGCGACGTCGGTGGTAGTCGCTGAAACTGTTGCTGCTGCTCTGTGTGGTACACGGAACAGTCTCTAAGAGAACTGAACCGAGACGAATTTGCCGCTGAATTTAGGCTATTTATAGTTGATGGTAGGCTCCCAAAGGCATCAGAAAAATACTCTATCACGTGACCTTATTAGGGACCACGGTTGGTCAGTTTGCGTTCTGGCGGGAACGGTACGAAGCAGTTGCCGCTTCAAATAATAATCAGTCACGTGATGACAGGGAAATATGTTTTCTACTACGCCCGCGCTTGTTTATATATAATAGTGAGAAGATAGTTTGTTTGTATATTATGTCGATAGTACTTTTGTATATAATGGCGATAGGTAGTTTCACTACACATACATACATACATACATACATATATATACACAATATGTATATATACATACATACATAT
>NC_068983.1:38598438-38604924 GCF_001194135.2 Octopus bimaculoides | reverse complement strand
TGTGTGTGTGTGTGTGTAATTTCCATGATTCGAGAGAATCAGGTATTTAAATAGTGAAAGCACCAAGGTAGAGCCGGTGATAGTGCCACTATGTAAAAGCAATGTATAACGACAAATATATACTCACTAAAGTGAACACGAATTTGTTCTCCGGTTATGCAAACATTCACAAGTGACTGACTGAATACACAACGAGTTGTGAGGGGCACACATGGGTATGCTTACTGCACCTACTGCACCACCATCTATATACCCCAGATCCAAACGAATTGCAGGTTCCGAGTTAAGCAAAGGATAAACAATAATAACACTAACACCTTCACCGACATAGGCAGCAAATCATGTGGCTTCAAAGTAAGATTATATAATCATTTATCCTCGTTTAAACACAAAGATAAGGCCACTAGCACTACATTATCTTCGAAAATGTGGCAATTAAAAGACAATTACATTTAATTTGGAATTATGTGGAGCATTATTGGAAAGGCTCCACCATATTCTAATAATATATATAGCTGCAAATTATGCTGCACTAAACTCGACGAAATATTAAAGCATAAGGAGAACTTACTAACTAGTAAATCAGAGCTTAGGATGATGTGTCATCACCAAGTTCATCGTGTATTTGCATACTTTAAACTGGTTTACATAAATCTATAATCTCTAATTTCTAACCACAACCCAATACCCTTCCCCTAGATTCTGTGTCGCCAATATTACATTCGATGTAATTTATAGCCATTCTACTCAACAAATGGTGAAAATCATATATTGGCTATAATTCACAACACTAAGTACCCTCCGCATGTACAACGATCACATTGAGACCTCATTCATTTGTATCCAGGAAAAGTTTCTTTGTGGGGTGTTGGTTGGAACATTCAGTGTCTTAGTCATAAATATTAAAAATACTGTAAAGTGATTGACTGGCAGAAAAAATTAGCATGTGAGGCAAATTGCTTGGCAACATTTTGTCTCTCTTTACATTGTGAGTTCAAATTCTGTCCAAGCATGAGCAGTTAAGTTGTCCCTACATAATATTCTTGTAACCAGTGGAGATTTGATATTGTATATATGCTAACATGTATAACCCTTTCTTAATAAAATCTGTTATCAAAACATTTGAGAGGTATTTTACCTCTTGTGTTATGGTAGCTGATTTTGTCTAACTCCGTGTCAGTTTTCATTATGTATCTTTGGCCAACAGTATCCACTTTCACACACATCTTTCACACAATCTGATGTGATACAACATACAGTTGATAAAACTAGATTTGCTCTATCTTAGAATATAAAATACTGTAATTTAATATACATAAATAAATAAACAAAAACATGTCTTCGGTATTATAAATAAAATTTAATTGCTTGTTTCATTAAAATACTTAAACTTTTTGTTCACGTAATTTTTTGCTTTAAATACAAAATCTGGTTGAGTGTCATATCCAAAGAGTTTACAATCTATTTCCATGTGTGACTGCAGTTTTTCCAATATATGTAAAGGCACTGTGCCAAAAGCTTCATTGATAGCTTCACGTCTGTTGTTAAAAGTGCTTGGATCCATCTGAGATTTCTCTAGATATGTGTTTAACATCTTATAAAAATCATCTTGCTTTATAGTTTGAGCCTTTTCAGGGGTTAATGGAAGACTGAACTTTTGATTCAATATACCACGTATTTGTAAACGGCGCCATATGCGTTCCAAAATCTGTTGATATTGAAAGAAAAACATTACAGATAATATTGAGATTATAATGAATAATTTATTGGGTTGTCAGATAAGTTTGTCCAATGACATTTGAATTAACACAAAAAAAATATCTTTATTGTATTGTCTTAGGGGTTTTTATAAGCTCTATTTTGCATCTACAATTTGTTTATCTTATTGTTTTAGACATATGATAATGAAGTGCCAAGTAGAGTGCCAACACCTTGTTTTCTTCATTTTCAGTCAAGGTCCCAAAACTGCCAAAGCTGCTTGAAACATTTGTGCTGTGTACAGAGAAGGTACTGTTATGGAAAGAACTGTACAGAAATGGTTTTAACATTCTGCCAGCCTCCCCGCTCAGTGCCATCCGCCCCCATGCCAGCCTCCCCACCCCATACCAGCCTCCCTGCTCTGTGCCAGCCTCCTTGCCCCGTGCTAGCCTCCCTGCCCTGTGCCAGCCTCCCTGCCCCGACTGGCTCTTGTACTGTTAGCACGTAAAAAGCACCATCCAAACATGGTCGATGCCAGTGCCGCCTGACCGGCTCTCATGCCAGTGGCATGTAAAAAGCATCCACTACACTCTCGGAATGGTTGGCATTAGGAAGGGTATCCAGCTGTAGAAACACTGCCAGATCAGATTGGAGCCTATAGTGGCCTCCTGGCTTGCCAGTCCCCAGTCAAACCGTCCAACCCAAGCCATGATGATGATGGCTCCAATGAGGGAAAATTAGACCTCACAGACTTGTGTTCCAGTTGATCCATTCAGTTCAATGAGGATCAATTGAACTAACATATCTATGAGGATCCGTGCCAATCCATTAAAGAGCTGGCCCAGCAGAAGGGATGATCCCATGATACCATCACCTGTCATCTTCACTCGATGGATAAAGTCCAAAACCTCAGGGTATGGGTGCCACACACTTTGAAGGAAAGAGACAAACCCCAGCACTCTTCTGTCACTGCCAGTGGGATTGCTCAACACCAGGCTATTGTGAATATAGAGATTTCTTTACTGCTTTGTTACCAGTGATGAGAATAGCTGAGCTTTGATGAGGCATCCATGCAAGACGATAATCTGCATTTGATGGGCTTGAGAAGGGCTAATCCATTACAAAATGTTTGAAAACAACCACACTGTCAATGCAGAGCCTTAACTTCAGCAAATGCACCAGCACAAGGCAATCGAGCTGAAACAATCCAACCACTGATATGGCTTGCTACCTCAACACAACTCTTGCCCCCCCTGTTATGAACTTGACAAAAAATGCTATTGAAGAGCTTGGTTAGGATATTCTATCACACACCCAGTATTATTCTGATATAGCCCCTTCGGATTATTTCCTCTTTCAGTCACTTTACAACTGTGTGTGAGGCATTTTGTTCAATAGTGATGTAGAGCTGAAACTGTGGTTTAATGAATTTTTCGTGTAAAGATCCAGTGATTTCTACCATTGAGTTAGCAGAACATTGGTAAGTAGTGATGAACAATGAAGGAAAATATATATTTTTGACTGATTTGTTAAAAGTATAGATGAAAAATAAGGATTAAAATAAATAATATAAAATTGTAATACTTCGACCGTGCAAACCAAAGGAGATGGCGACGTAGACGGGAAAGGCTCCTTTTTACCATGTCGCACGGTCGAACACAAAATAAAGATATATATGATTAGAAGGCTCATCGTGAGAGATACGAACCATGGTGCCAGTAAAAGAACTTAGGACTAACTCAACCGTTAGATATATAATGAGAATAAATTTATTAACAAAGTGAAACTGTTTGTGTCTGTGTGCGCGTGCATGCGACATATAAAATTAACACAGTAGATAAGTCAGGCCTTTATATACAAGAGAATGTATACAACAATGTGAAGTGACGAACAGTCGTATAAACAATAATGTGTGTACAATATGTGAGAGTACAAGTGTGCGTGTGAATGAGAGGAAACACAGAACATAGAAAGAGTGTCTGAAACATAGACAGTAAAAAGTCTCAAACACTGAGATAGAGAAAAACCAGTTCGTATTAAAATTACACAAGGAGATAGAATGTTCATACGCAGGAAGTTGTGGTCAAGGAGCAGAGCTGTAGTATCACACTATGTGTGTTGAGCGTCGAATGCTGCGACCTGTGTTACCTGGTATAGTATATTCTAGCTGGATAGTTCTGACTATTATTCGTGAGTGGAAACATCCACTCAAACAGGGTCGAGATAAAACCGCGCTTGTTGATGTTGGTGTTGCTGGCGACGACAATGGTAGACAGTACATTGGTGGTGAAGACGTCGGCACTGGAACTGGCTGTAGCTGTGTTCTGTATATGTGTGGTCAACGACCAGACCTGTGAGAGATCTGAAATCGAAGACGATTGCCGTCGTTGGATCGGGCTTATTTATAGGCGAAAAAGGGCTCACCGGAAACCCAGAAAAACTCTATCTCGCGTGACTTTAGCTGAAATCACGATTGGACGTAATGCCCCCTTAGCAAGCAGAACATGGGAACAATTGCCGCGCAAAAATAAGAACCAACCAGGATGATGGACAGAAGGGTCCAAGGTAGCCGAAGGCTAGATGTTAGCAGCTTCATTATCATTTGTGATTGAATGGCCGAGAGAAAGGTTTCACTACAAAAGCAAACGAATTTATCTGACAGCCCAATAATTAAATAGACATAGCAGCATCCTAAGATCAGATGCATCACAATTAATCATACGAATCTATGTTTTTATTGAACAAAACAAAAAAATCAATACAACAATACAACAGAAAACTTGATTTCATGTAAATGTAAAACCATTGATTGATTCAGCACTACTTAAATACAGAGGTCCCGAATAATGCTCACTCATTAGGGTTAGTTTTAGGGTTAGGGTTACTTCCTCTTTATATCGTTATGTAGATGCATCAGGACCTCTTTATTTAAGTTGTACCATTGATTCTGCATTAGAATTGTACAGCTTACTCCAGTCATACATACAGATATTCCAGCTAATTTAATATTTATAACATAAGACAAAGTGAATATTGTAGATAGTTAATTACCTCATAAGGTGAAAAACAATTTTGATTAGACTTCAGATTCCTAAATGCTATATCTGCGGCATCAAAAATTTCATCTCTTAGGGAACTCATTTGAAAATTCTCTGGTAACACTGCTTCCAGTCTTTCAGGTTTGATTAGAAACTGCAAATCATTCTGTAATGTTTCTAAATGTCCAATCATATCATAATGTATTTGACAAGGTGCACAATGAAGATACATAGGAGTAAAGTGTGTGTTTGTCATAGTTCTAGTTTTGCAAGAATCTATAACATAAGAAATAAACTCAGCAAAAGTGACATCATGGCCACATCTTAAACTCTTTTCTGAAGGATTCTTTCTGAATTTCTTAATGATGTAAATTCCATAGTGAGATAAAAATGACATCTGTGGTGTAAATATTTTATCAACATAACCAGAAAAGAGTCTCTTGTAAGGATTTCGTACAAATAAAAATGTTTTGTAATTGATTTCAACAAGTGATTTATTAGGTTCTTTAAGGTCTCCAATCAGGGTAGAGTGCATCATATGTATATTGTTTGGAGTGATATCAAATGGAGATTTATAGAGTTTTTCACTGTTTAAGACATGCAGCAAACGTTTTAAGAATGTGCAACCAACTTTGGCTATGCCACAGTATAAAATTTGATCTTTATGGTTTACTTGCATTAACTTGATTGCATCATTGTAATTGTGAGTCAATGAAGTATTCTTACATGCTTCTTGCAGGGCCTTTTTCCTCTCATTTTGTAGGTGATAAAGATCTCTGCTGTCACGTAATTCAGTGGCCTTAAAGCAAAAATATAATACTAGTAATGATATTTCAAAGAAGTACAATCATATACATCTTATACACATATTGTACATGTCAGACAATTGTTATACACAGACGGTATTACATTAGTTACTTACAATTAAAAATCTAAAGAAATCCTGAGCTCGAGAAATAAACTATTTGGCATATTTAGTTTATGACAAGGTTTCATGTTTTCGGTTGACGTGACAACACTTTACTTAAGATGCCAATCCATTTATATTGCAACATCTCATTGATGTAATTTCACTTACATCAATCTCGTCCAACCCATGCTAGCATGGAAAGCGGACGTTAAACGACGACGATGATGATGATGATGATGATGATGTGTATATTGGTGTGTATTGCAAGAAACAGCTAGATTTCTATCACATTTTAGATAATTCAACCTACACATTTTAATGCGTGGAAAACAAAATAGGAATTTTGAAAGAAGTTTCTATAAAATTAGTTTTTAAACACCAAATGGCTCAGGGGGTCCACCAGAATAAAACAGCAATCCAAGGGGTTCATAGATAAAAAACGGTCGAGAAACTCTGATATAGATTATCACAGCTATTAGCATTACCATTATTTACATTATTATAAATATCTATTATCTATTCACCATCATCATCATCATCATCATCATCATCATCATCGTTTAACGTCCGTTTTCTATGCTGGCATGGGTTCGATGGTTTGACTGAGGGCTGGCAAGCCAAAAGGCTGCACCAGGCTCCAGTCTGATCTTGCAGTGTTTCTACAGTTGGATGCCCTTCCTAACACTAACCACCCCGAGAGTGTAGTGGGTATTTTTTACGTTCCACTGGAACAGGGGACAGAGGGGGCTGGCATCGACCATGTTCGGATGGTGCTTTTTACGTGCCTCTGGCACAGGAGCTAATCGGGGCGAGGGGGCCGGCATCAACCGCGTTCAGATA
>NC_068983.1:38596715-38597788 GCF_001194135.2 Octopus bimaculoides | reverse complement strand
AGTTCAGCAAAAGAGACCAATAGAATAAGTATGAGGCTTAACAAAAAACAAAACGAAAATCAAGTACTGGGGTTGATTTATTTGACTAAAAATTCTTCAAGGCGGTGCCCCAGCATGGCCGCAGTCTAATGACTGAAACAAGTAAAAGAATAAAAAATACTTACTTGTAATTCATGTTCTTTCACAATACTTAGGCCTGTAATAGAAGGAGAGAAGATTTAAGATTTGTGATAAGAAATTTGCTTTCAAAGCATGTAGTTTCAGGTTCAGCTTCACTGCAAGGCACTTTGGGTAAGTGTCTTCTATTATAGACCTGGGGTACCAAAGTCTTATGAATGGATTTGGTAGACAGAAACTGAAAAAAAACTCCATTGCACGAGGGGTGTTCATTAAAGATTTCTCCTGACCCACTTCCCAAGGACTGGGATGGATGAAACTTGGCATTATTATTAGTCCTTCTCTACACAGCCACCACCACTGGTAACACACTTCTCCCATTGTTTTATGCAGCTGTGAAGACCTCATCTGTAGAAGTCAGTAGGTTGTGTCTGGAGCCAAGACTTTACATCATCATCATCATCATCATCATCATCATCGTCGTCGTCGTCATCTAACGTCTGCTTTCCATGCTGGCATGGGTTGGATGGTTTGACTGAGGGCTGGTATGCCAGAAGGTTGCACTAGGCTCCAATCTGATCTAGCAAAGTTATAACAAATATTATTGTTTATTTAATTAAAAGCTATAATGATAATTTCGTTACTTATAACTTAATTATAAGTATTTATCACTAAGCATAACTCTTAGTTTAGTTTAGGCTGCGTAAATGTTATGATGTATACATACCAAGACGCTGAACGTGAGTTCATACGTACATGTATGTTGAAGATTTATATTATATTTTTTTGACCGTTACACATAAACAAATACAGTTTCATTAATATACAGAAATGAATTCAACAAGTTGAAAGAAACGAGAAGTAAAAGGAATTAAGTTTCTACATTAATTTATTATATACATATTTTTACATTTATAGAAATTTAGAAACAAAGCATTTCGTCGTAGAGAATTTAC
>NC_068983.1:38590326-38596485 GCF_001194135.2 Octopus bimaculoides | reverse complement strand
GATTCAACGATCACTGGAGATTTTGCCGAAAATCAGGGTTTTTATAACTACTCATACACGAATCATAGAACCGTAACCCCGTGAAAGATTTCTTCAACGAAGTTCATAATTCGTATATGGGCAGTAATTTTTAACCAATGAGAAATCAATAATTTCTCATGTTCGGGCAAACGAACTTACGTTCTCTCTCCGCCTCTTATGAGTTTGCTACACGGTAAAGAAATCGTTGCTTGTGTCCATGAGTTGAGCGGTGACGAGCAAGCAAACCAGCGGAGATTGTGGCTCGTTGATTTTTGTTGTTGTCACTTAAAGCATGCGGAACCCATGCTCCATACTTTTGAACCTTTCCCATCGAGTGAAGATGCTTCTCTATAGCAGTGTGGGAGCATTCCATTTACTCTGCCAGTTTGACGAGAATTTTCGTACAAAAGTTGGTTTAATCACTCTTCATCGAACTCAACTGGACGGCCAGAACGAAGTGCGTCTTTGAGGTCAAATTTTCCATTTTTGAGGCTGTAAAATCTTGATTGCATTAATTTCAGCTCTTCTTCTTATTATTATTTTCTACTCTAAGCACAAGGCACGAAATTTTGGGGGAGGGGGCCAGTCGATTAGATCTACCTCAGTATGCAACTGGTACTTAATTTATCGACCCCAAAAGGATGAAAAGTAAAGTCGACCTGAGTGGAATTTGAACTCAGAACATAAAAACAGACGGAATACCGTTAAGCATTTTGCCTGGCATGCTAACACTTCTGCCAGCTCGCCGCCTTACTCTTCTTATTATTAACTGCATTGTTTCTTTCCAGGTAAACTGACATCTGACTATTCAAAGAAGACTTCAAAAGCTACTGGTTGTGACTTCTCTTCAAAATGGACAAAGCTTGGCATCGAGGTATTATCAATTCCCACAGAAAACTGTTTGATCCCAAACAACATTCATGCTGATGTGGTTGCTATATTAAGGGATGATGCTCCAGCTTTATGACCAGTGCAAAAGTGGGCAGCTGAATTTAGGAGGGAAAGGCAGAGTCTTGAAGATGACCCATGATCTGGATGTCCTGCAGCTGCCACTACCAAGGAAAACATCGATTGTTTTCACCATATGGTGTTAGATGGCAGATAATTAACCATAAATCAAATAGCCAATGCTATTAGTATATCATGTGAAAGAGTTTGAGAATATTTAGCCCAGTGAACTTGCTTTCCAACTTTTTCATCTCGGTCCTTTTCCAATGTGTGACATCTTGGGCAAGTATCTTTTACTATAGCCCTGGGCCAGCCTTGTTGGAGGATCTAGTTGAAGGAAACTGAAAATACCCTGTTCTATCTATCTATCTATCTATCTATCTATCTATCTATCTATCTATCTATCTATCTATCTATCTATCTATCTATCTGTCTGTCTGTCTATCTATCTATCTATCTATCTATCTATCTATCTATCTATCTATCTGTCTGTCTTTCTGTATATATAAATACTGATTATCCCCTACCCCTTATCCACCATTCCTTACATCCACCCTTTACCCAGGTCTTTCCAGTTGTTGCCTACCTTCTCTCACCTCACCCATTCCCCCTCATTCGTGTTTTCCCATATATTCTTACAGCTTCCTACCCCTACTCCTAGTTCAGAAATAGTAAGGGAAAAATTAACCATTTGCTCTACATGGATGATCTGAAGCTTTTTAGTAAGAATGAAAAATAGATAGATTCCTTAATACAGACTGTAAGAATCTTCAGCAAAGACATAGACATGGAACTTGGCATAGATAAGTGTGCGATTTTTTTCTTGAGAAGGGGACAGGTAGTCAACAACGAAGCCATCCAATTATCAGATGACTAGACATTAAAATCACAGAAAGAAGGAGAGAGATATAAGTATCGAGGAGTATTTAAATCTGACAGAGTACTAAGTATAGAAATGAATATGAAAAATGGGAAAGAGTACACCAGAATGGTGAGGACGCTAATGAAGTCAAGTCTAGATGGTCCGAATCTAGAGAAGGCTGTAAATACTTGGGCAGTATTAAATATTTTGTAGCTTTTGTAGATTGGACAAAATCTGATTTAGCAAAGTTAAACAGAAGAAGTAGGAATGAATTCAATATAAATGGAGGACTTCACTCAAGAGCAGGATTAACAAGATTATACTTACTTAGAAAGGAAGGTGGAAGAGGGTTAATATTAATAGAATACTACTCGGAGTTAGCTAGAGCAGATATAACCTCCTGTGTAGGTAATAGTGAAGAAAGTTTATTAAGAGCAGCTAGAATCACAGCAAGACATAGGGTAAAAAAAAAAAACAAGTTAAAAGTCAGAAAAAAGAACAAAAGTTATCTGACTGACAGTAGATGGCTTTGCATGGTAGATTCCCGAAGTTAGTCGCAGCAAATAGTAGTAATGAGACATGGTTGCAGAAAGGAAGGCTGAAAAAGGAGGCAGACAGTTTGTTAGTAGCGGCTCAAGATCAAGTATTAAGGACTAATTGGATAAAAGTCAAGATAGACAAAAACCACGTAGATTCTCAATGTAGGTTATGCAAAGCAAAAGAAAAAGTGTTACCCATATAGTAAATGAATGTAGCATGCTGGCACAGAAAAGACATGACAACCTAGAGAGAGAAATCCACTAGAGGTTATGTAGAAAGCTAGAATTTGACCACACTGATAAATGGTATGAACATGAAGCAAGTACTAGAAAATAAGAAATATAAAATGTTGTGGTATTTTAACATTCAGATGAACAGAGTAATAGAAACTAGAAGACCTGATTTAGTAGAAGTAGATAAAGTGAATAGAAAGGGCCAGATGATAGTCTTTACGGTCCCAAATGATGAGAAAGTCAAAATGAGAGGTATAGAAAAAATAGCAAAGTACTATGACCTAGCCATTGAATTACAGAGGTAAGTGCAGGTAAAATGTATCCCAGTAGTTATACGTGCATTAGGAAGCCATTACGCTTCATCATTATGCTCTACAGATTGGTCCCAGATCGCTCTCCAGAAGGCCTTGCTTTTCCATTATTATTATTACTATTTTTGTTATTGCCTTTGCACAGCTTCTAACGCTGGAGATGTACTACAGTGTCAGCTGTTCACTACCGGTGAACTAAACTGATTGGTCTGCTGTGTAATTCTTGATATTCTCAGCAAAAAAAAAAGAGAAAGAAAAGAAAAACCACAGCAATATTTGTTTCATGCTCTTAAACACTTCAGTCGTGTGATTGACGTCCAAATTTTTTTGTCTAATTTTCTCACAAGGCATTGATTGGTCTGGACCTGCAGTTGAAAACATTTGCTGAAGCTGCCATGCAGTAGGGCTGAACCTGAAATCATGTAATTTCAAAGCTAACCTCTTAATTATACAGTCAGGCCTATGCCTATTAAAAAATGGTTCTAATCTGTGCAATTATCTAAAAGGAAACCGGAGACACATGTTGGACATGAGAGTATAAGATAATATCGATAAATAGACGCAGTACAAAACTGACTTCTGTTTGAGTAACATAAACTGCTGTTTTGGGGGATATTTGTTTTTTGAAAGTATAGGGAACAGCGTCTGTAAAATGCCATTTAATGACAGAGGACGCTGAGTCACTGCTCAGGACAATAATTCTTTTTTTATTAGTCATAAAGATAACAGCTGGGGTCTATTGGAAACTAATAACTGTTAGGTGAATTGGCACTTCGTCAGTTACGACGATAAGCGTTCCAGTTGATCCGATCAACGGAACAACCTGCTTGCGAAATTAATGTGCAAGTGGCTGAGTACTCCACAGACACGTGTACCCTTAATGTAGTCCTCGGGGAGGTACATAGCTTAGTGGTTAGAGAAGTGGATTTGCGGTCGAGGGATCGCAAGTTCGAATCTCAGAGCGGGCGATGTGTGTGTTTATGAGCGAACCACCTAAGCTCCACGCGGCTCCGGCAGAAGGTAATGGTGAACTTCTGCTGACTCTTTTGCCACAACTTTCTCTCACTCTTTCCTCCTGTATTTAGCAGCTCACCTGCGACGGACCGGTGTC
Organism: Octopus bimaculoides; assembly: GCF_001194135.2. Classification (NCBI taxonomy): domain Eukaryota; kingdom Metazoa; phylum Mollusca; class Cephalopoda; order Octopoda; family Octopodidae; genus Octopus; species Octopus bimaculoides. The sequence continues at coordinate 38,592,459 of NC_068983.1, read as the reverse complement.
CCGTCCAAGTGGAGAATATATACGCCAATGAAACTGGGAAACCGGCCCTTATGAACCAGGCACGGCTTGAGAAGGAACAAATAACAACAACAAAACAATGTAGTTCTCAGGGAGATTCAACATGACAAGAATATGACAAGGCTGGCCTTTTGAATTACAGGTACAACTCATTTTTGCCAGCTGAGTGAACTGGAGCAATGGGAAATAAAGTGTCTTGCTCAAGGACAGAATGTGCCACTGGGAATCGAACTTATGACCTTACCAGTGTAAGCTGAGTATTCTAACCAGTAAGCCACGCACCTTCACCATAACTGTTAGGTGAAAGTATAGTTTATTACATAGATGGTTCTCCCCAATGTATAACTGGTTTCAGTGATGATGATGGTGATGGCTGTGATATTGGTGCTGGTGATGATGATGACTATGGTAGTGATTGTGATGGTGGTGGTGGTGATGATTTCAGATCTTTTGCTGTTAAACTTACCAAACAAGCAAAATGCAGACGTCAGCTGTTACATTCTTCCTCCTCTATGTTGCGTGTTGCGCTAATTTATTGGTTATCCAACTCAAATAGACTAATAACGACCCTTTATGTTGTTATATCAAGTAATCATTACCAATTTATGGCACCGGCACAATGTTAAAAGGACAAAGAAATATTTTATCAGTGATTTTAAGGAAATGATATAAATTGATTTGATCGAGATTAAAACAGAAAAGAAAAGAAAGAAGAAAATAAAGAGAAAAAGCAAACCCAGACAAACAATTTTACAAAATACAATACCTACCGAAAGCATGATGCATCCAGAAACATTTAAGAAGCAAGATGAAGAAGAAAGAATAAACAATTGGAAAATTAAATCACTGCATGGGCAATAACTCTGAGAAATTGAAGGAAATGACAAGACCAACACTTGGAGATCGCTAAGAAAAAGTGATCTGAAAGGATGGCATGAGATATTGATATGCAGCACCCAGGAGCAAGCTCTGAGAACTAATTTCATTAAGTTCCAAATAGATAACAGCAGCGAATCGCCCATTTATAGGATGTGTGGTAGCAGAAACGAAACAACCTCACAAAAGGAGGCACGATAACGTGGCTAAGTTTGTCCACTAGAGACTATGTGAAAAGTATGTTCTGAACAGAGCACAGAAATGGTACGAACATGAACCAGAAGGCGTCACTAAAGACAAGGAAAATAACATACTGTGGGATTTAACAATCCAATGTGACTCCGTAATCGATGCTTGGAGACCAGATATTGTTGTGGTAGATAAAGGGAAAAAGGAAACCAAGATTATTGATATTGCAATACCTGGGGATGCACGCATAAGTGACAAAGAACTAAAAAAGATTGAAAAGTAATGACTACTAAAAGACGAAATTGCAGCAATGTAGACTTTGTGGAGAGTGTCTGTCATTCTTGTAGTTGTAGTGTCACTCGGAGCTCTTACAACCAAGTTCGAGAAATATGTCAAAGAAATCGAAATTGACATGAGAGCAGAGTAAGCCCCCCCCCCCCAGAACTGCTCTGCTGGGGTTAGGGTTAGGATTTTGAGATTGGTACTTGGATGCTGAATATCTTCCGCGATAATTAGAAACCAAGTATCAAAGCTTATTATGTGCGGAAAGAGACACTGTGAGACAACTGACAGCAGGCTGCTGTCCATTCTCACAGAATCAACCAGAGCAAACAAGACTGAGCGCTCTGAGAAGGAAAACAACAACAACAACAATAATAATAATAATAATAAAGAGAATAGAAAGTGCCAGATAATTGACTTTACAATCCCAAATGATGAAAAAAATCAATATGAGAGGTATAGAAAAAATATCAAAATACCAGGACCTAGCCATTGAATTACAGAGACTATGAAAATGCAGGTAAAATGTATCCCAGTAGTTATAGGTGCATTGGGAACTATTCCTAAAGATTTGAACAGATGGATAGAGGAAACAAGCATAAAACCCAGTTTAGTACAGCTCCAGAAAACAGTGTTGTTATTAGGGACAGCTAGGATACTTAGGAGGGTTCTTGGCATCTAAGGTTACTTGTTGTAGAACGATGTTAGGAATTTTTCTTTTCCACCGTTCTGTGTATATGAATAATAATAATAATAATAATAATAATA
>NC_068983.1:38587944-38590226 GCF_001194135.2 Octopus bimaculoides | reverse complement strand
CTACTTTTTAAAAACATTTTTTGGGTGTTTTAATTGATTTACATGTTTCGTTTTTTTTGAAAAACCTTATCAAAAATGAATATTGCCAGCGGGTTTAGGGACCGCATCTCCTACATAAGGGAACTCAACAGCCGCAGAAAACAGCGCCGTAGAAATACGATTTGATTTGTCCTCCCCCCACTCCATTAGTACAACACCTGTAGGTAGACTTTTCCTTAAATTAATAGATAAGCATTTCACTTGCTCCCATATGTACGGTCCCATATTCGACAGGTACAACGTTAGCTGCGCCGCGAACATTAAGAGCATCCTAGTTAGCGCCCCTAGAGCACAGGAAGATGTGGGTTGTTCACGCAGGATTCGAAGCAGTTGTCCGGCAGGAGGCTGCTGCGAAACCAAAGGGGTCGTATATCAAGCCGAGCTTCTAACACGACATGCATTTAACACTGGCAGAAACAATAACGGCTGTAGACATGAGAACAGAGCCGGTAACACAGCCATCATTGCCACCACCGCTGTCATGGATGACAGATTTGCTAACAACAGCAGCGGCATCGCCAACAGCAGCGACATCACCACCAGCCTTACCAATAGCTTCTCTCGATGTCACGATGCCAGGCTTTTTGGCTATTATAGTTGTAGTAGCAGAGACAATGGTTCCAGTTCCATCGCTGGCTATAACGGCAACAGCAGCAGAACCGGCAGTGGCGATAGCACTACCGTCACCACCACCACATCCTCTACTATCACCAGCACCAGCAACAGCACCAGCAGCCCCGATTCTATCAACAACAGTAACACCGGCGGCAACGCCAGCAGCAGCGACGACAACAACAACAACAGCAACAACGCCAGCAGCTTTAACAGCAACAACAACGACTGCACCACAGTTGGTTTGCTCGTAGCTTTTAAAGGCACTATCATGCTATTAGCTGTCAGAAGTGAAAGTGCTCACTGCTAGTGAAGTATCTGTTTGTCTCTCTGTCTGCCTGCCTGTCGATTCTTTTGGCTACTGACAGCTAATACCATGACTGGCCGGAGCGAGCTATATGTCTGTCTGTCTCTCTCTCTCTCTCTATCTATCTATCTATTACTCGAAAGTTCGCGCGTCCGCGCTAGCTAGTCGTGAGTAGAAAACACAAATTTAATATAAAAACATATTTCCCGAAATTGCAAATTATTTAAAATATAAAAATATAGTTTTCAACAGAGAGAATTTATCAAAATAGAAAACAAATGAAGTTTGAAGTTTAAAAATAATAGGATCGACCATTCACGACTAGCTAGCGCGGACGCGAGTACCCTTATACTCTGTGTTTTCAAACGCATGGATATAGGTGTCAAATTTGTTCCAATAACTTTCGAGTAATAGATAGATAGATAGAGAGAGAGACAGACAGACAGACATATAGCTCGCTCCGGCCAGTCATGGTATTAGCTGTCAGTAGCCAAAGAATCGACAGGCCAGCAACAGGCAGGCAGACAGACAGATACTTCACTAGCAGTGAGCACTTTCACTTCTGACAGCTAATAGCATGATAGTGCCAAACATTGCTTAAAACAAACATTAATTAGTTTAAAAATTCAAGAACGAAAGTTTGCAATGCACTCTAAAATTTTATAAAATAAATTATCTTTCTAATATCTTCTCCACAAATTCACAAAGACAAGAGTCAACCCATAATTTTTTGCTGTATTTGTTGCCAACCCTCACCTTACTGACAGCATCTCTGTACATAGCTTGTACAGCTCTCAGCAACCACTCACCTATCCCTAGTTTCCACATTGACCACCAGATAGGGTGGGGGGACCCTATCAAAGGCTTTCTCCAAGTCAACAAAAGCCAAAGTACAGAGGTCTATCTTTAGCTATGTATTTCTCCTGCAATTGCAGTTGCGGAAATTGGCCGTCCTGACCATGGTTCATCTGTGACCTTGAAATGACCAGTCTGAAACCTTGACATCCAAATTTTCACTGTGGAGTTAGATGGGTAGCCAATTTCAAAACTTCCTTCATCTCACCAATCCTTTGCCTTGGAAAAAGAACTTCACGGTTGCCCATTCTTCAATTTTACCAAAATCCAATGTAGGAGCTGCCATCATGCATTAAATGTGCAAAAAAAAAAAAGAAAGATACATTGTACACCACCTTGACTTTTTGCATCTCTTCTAAATAGTTGTCCTGCCTCCCCTGTAGTAAAGGCAACAGCTCTACCCTTTTGTGATACCCTCAAAGCCAGGAACTTTTCAGCCCCTCATACACAAAAATGATTGGGGCCATGC
>NC_068983.1:38580875-38587836 GCF_001194135.2 Octopus bimaculoides | reverse complement strand
ACACACTTTAAAGTGGGTGGCATTAGAAGGAGCATCCTGCAGTACAAGCCAAGCCAAAACAGACTATAGAATCTGATGCAGCCCCTGGCCTTGCCAGCACCTGTCAAGCCTTCTAACCCATGGGAACTGAGTCAAGCCCTTCCCTTATGAGGCCTAGGACTCATGGCAGACGTAAGTTGATGGCTTAATAAACATATTACAAATAGAACACAAACAGCTTTTAATATATATGTATATATATATATATATATATATATATATAGAGACAGATAAGTTTATTGAATTACTCCTGGTGAAATTATTGTGTCTGCTGATTATTACTAATTACATGTAATTTCCATTTAAGACTGCTGTTGAGACTACTTGGTACCATTTGAGAAGGGTCTGCAAACAAAAAAGAAACATTATTTTTAGTCTTTCAATGGTTTCAACAATTTTGATTACATTGGTTTCAAATTTGACACAAGGCCAGCAATTTCATGGGATGGGGAAAGTTAATTACATTGATCCCAGTGCTCAACTGGTTATTATTTTATTGACCCCGAAAGGATGAAAGGTAAAGTCGACATTGGTGGAATTTGATCTTAGAATGTAAAATAAGAAATGCTGGTAAGCATTTTGTCTGGTGCAGTAATGATTCTGCCAGCTTGCCACCTAAAGAATTTTGATTATATTAATTGGTTATTGACTGGTTTCAAAGGGTTGATTACATTGATTCTAGTCCTTTGTCAGGTGATTATTTTATTTATCTTTAAGAAGGGCATTTAGCTGTAGAAACTAAGCCAAAAACAGACTATGTATGGAACCCTCATCTACTTCATGCAAGACAAGCCAAAATAATCCCTAGCTCCTTATAAAATGATGTATAATTACACACACATACATACTTAATGATATAATAAATTAGTTACCAGGTTCTGCATCGCTGTTGAAGTTTTGGCCCTGTTGAACAGCTGCAGCAATAACATTGGCTGTTAGACCAGGTCCCAATGAAAGCTGGAATAAAGCAAAGTATATATTTTATAATGACAGAAACAGAATGGATCCAACAAAATCAGAAAATTAAACAACCAGTCTAAATATCTTAAAAAAATAATATATTTATCAAAATCAAATGGGAATTGTAGTTGTGGCCGTTACCAGTGCTGGTGGCACGCGAGAAGCACCATTCATTCATGTATGGGTTGCTACTAACCCCAAGATTCCGAGTTCAATTCCAGGCAGTGATCTGAACAACAACAACAACAGCGACGACGACTACGAAAAATACCTTACGAATGAGAACCCAGGCGCGAAATTTCCCCAAGACATCTGATGAAGGCCGAAACATTGTTAACAACAAACAAGATGAGGACAAATATCCATCAAATGTATATATCTTTCACTTCCAAAAATAACTGTCATCGTCATCATTATCATCACATAAAAAGCACCATCTGAATGTGGCCGATGTCTGTATCCCTTGACTGACTCCTGTGCTGGTGGCACGTAAAAAGCACTATCCGAACGTGATCGATGCCAGGCCCGCCTGACTGGCTCCCATGCCGGTGGCATGTAAAAAGCACGCACTACACTCTCGGAGTGGTTGGCGTTAGGAAGGGCATCTAGCTGTGGAAACATTGCCAGATGAGATTGGAGCCTGGTGCAGCCTTCTGCCTTGCCAATCCCCAGACAAACCATCCAACCCATCCCAGCATGGAAAACGGAGGTTAAACTACGATGATGATGATGATGACTGGATCAGACAGAATTCACTGAGGCCAGATTTTCTACAGCCAGGTGCCATTCCTGTTGCCAACCTTCATCTGTTTCCAAAACAAGGAAATATTTCTCCATAGCCAGACATGTTTACACAGAAGATTGAAAATTAACAACACCATTTTCTATGATGGTGAAGCTGATTTACAACTGTCATGTGATGTCAATTCAAGGAGACACAAACACACCCACATGTACAGATATACCTATATTGATGGTCTCTTCTGTGGGCTTTGGTTACTTTTGCTCAATCCAAGGATATAATAGAATGTATTTGCTCGAGGTGCAACACAGCAAGAATGAACCCAAAACCATGTAGTTGGAAAGCAAACTACTTGACCACTGATGTAAAAAAAAAACTTTTATACTACCTGTTGTTTCTCATCACTTGGTTTACGTAAAGTTGGTAGATTTTTCTCAATATGCTTCAGGAAATTGTCATAAAATTCCTGCAGTTGTTCAGCTTTACTTTCAAAGTCAAACTGAACCAGCACAAGCAGCAGAGAATGGGTGTCAGCTACAGAAAGTAAAATATAATAGGTTATGTATGATCTTTCTCAAATACAATAGACTATAAAGATATTGTGTACAAGTCAACTGACTGAGAAACGTTCAATTGGTGATAACCTACTTAGCATATTTCTGTTAAGATGCTTTGTGTTTCTTTCAATTGATTTTAAGTGTAACAAAGAATTTAGTAAAATAACTTAGTTATTATTAAGCTAGTGTTAGGAACATAAATTGTGACTAAGACCTGGTGGAAGGTTTTAATTCAAAACTTATGAAAACAAGACATTTGTACTCAGAGCCAGAGCCAGGTTAGTCTCAAAAGGGTTAAGAACTGTTTCTCTATCATATATTTTAACCCTTTTGTTACCATATTTCTGTTGAGATACTGTGTGTTTCTTTCAATTAACTTTAAATCTAACAAAGAATTTAGTAAAATAACTTAGTTATCATTCAGCTAGTGTTAGGAACATAAATTGTGACTAAGATTTGATGGAAGATTTTAATTCAGAACTTATGAAAACAAGACATTTGTACTACAGAGCCAGAGGCAGTTTCAGCTGGGCTAATATCAAAAGGGTTAAACCAGCTTCCCTCCTTACCCCAAATTGCTTTTGACACTTTCTCGTAACTGTACTTAAAAACTGCACATCTTTATGCTGCTGCTACCCTATACCAGTTCAATCTGAGTCAACAAAGGAACTTGTCTGTGTATAATGGCTTGACCTTGGAGAAGTAGCAGCCAAATTGCTTTAAATCATATGTTACTGTCTTAAGGAAGGAAGGACAGATTAAACAACCAAGCCTTAGATATATAAAAAGGGTAGCCTGGTCTTTGCTAGAGTACCCTTAATTATAGGTCAACTCAATGAAAGATACTTGGAACTGTTGCTTGCACTACTTGGTAGCAGCATTTGGTCGAGTAATGACAAGAATCAGTTCCACATTCAAGGAAACAATAAGTAAAGATTTACCTCGCAGCGTATCTACTTGTTTGATAATTTTACTCAATTCATCAACTAATGCAAATTCTTCGAAAAGGCTTCCTTCTTTTAGACTCCATTTCTTCTTTTCCAGTTTCCGTCGATTTCTGGAGGATCTTCTACAATTAAAAGGAAAGGAAAACAATTACAGTACAAGATGTCTCTGAGAAGAATTTAGTTCAGAGACAGACTGGTTAGGGTTGGCAATGTTCTCGTCATTATCAAAACTTCAATATCCATTTTTTCATGTTTACACGAGTCAGATGGAATTAGTTGAGGTTGATTTTCTATGGCTAGATGCCTTTCCTGTCACCAACCCCCACCTGTTTCCAAGAAAGGTAATATTTCCCCATGGCCATATATGTTTTCCACAGAAAACAGGAAATGAACCACCTCACTTGTATGATGGTGATGTTCATTTACAATCATCACATGCTGTTACAGTAAGGGTACATACGAAAATACACACACATATGAGAAAACTTAAGCCAAGTGAAACTGTAGTTGTGGCCAAAACCAGTGTCACATAACTGGCACTCATGTTGGTGGCACATAAAAAACAGCCACTACACTCTCGGAGTGGTTGGCATCAGGAAGGGCATCCAGCAGTAGAAACCATACCAAATCAAACTGGTACTTGGTACAACTCTCCAGCTTAACAGATTCAGTCAAACTTTCTAACCCATGCCAGCATGGAAAGCAGATGCTAAATGATGAATGAATGAAAAATGATATCACATGTGTTTTTTTTCAGTTTCTATCTACCAAGTCCATCACAGAGGCCTTGGTGGGTCCCAGTGGACAGTGAGACTGAACACAGAACCATGTGGTTGGGAAGCAACAACACCTGCACCTACGTAAATCTCTCTCTCTCTCTCTCTCTCTCTCTATATATATATATATATATATATATATATATATATATAAGGAAAATAAGACAAAGTAGAAAATGCTAAAATAATTTTACCATGAAGAACATTTTAGTACTGGTTTCAGTCTTTACAACTTTTTCAACTTAGAGTAAAGCATGAAAAACAATTAAATTGTGAAAAAATTAAATAAAATGCTTATTAAAAATATTTCCATAGTTTTCAAATGCAAGGAACATTTCCCTTTTTCTGTCTGTCTCTGTCTTGCTTTTTCACTCTTGTGGGTTCTAGGTAGTTAGCAGCAGCTAGTTTGTGTGTATATATATATATATATATATATATATATAAAACATGATGATATCTTGCCCCATTTGGAAACAAACATCAGGAAGTGAATCTGGTTGTAGGAAACTCTTTCCCAATGTATTTTCCTCTGACTGATGCAAGCACAGAAAATAGATGCTGAAATGATGATGATGATGTAAAAAACAAGAGGCAAAGTTAACTCTGGAAAAATTTGGACTCCAAATACATTGAGTGGAAACAAATAGTTTGAGGCATTCTGAGGTTCTAATGATTCTGCCAACTCACAACACATTACATAACGAGCAAGACAAATACAAAATAATTAGTAGAATGAAATTACACATTACATACCCTGTAGATCGACTGAGCAACGATGTTCTGTTACTTGTCGATGAAACGACACTGTCTCCAGCAATGCTGCTGGATTCAGAATATAAGTCAGCATTGGTTATTAAACCTTCATCTTCTGAAAGCAAAAGTAAACAAATATTTATCAGTAGAAGCCAGGCACGTACTATCAGTAATTACTCAACATAGGCAGTTGGTGACATTTATACAGTAAAACACAAAAACTAAGCGAAACACAGGCGTGTGACTGAGTTGAAGGCAGATTTACTTCTGCCTTTATAGCATGTAAAGAAACCAGTATTGTAGTATTGTACGCAGCACGTGTACTACAGCAGTATTATGCATAGTTTTAATACTGAGATTGAAAGGCGGGTTGAATTATGCCTGCCTAATCTACAAAAAAATAAAATATTTTGCTTTTTATGCATTAATAATCAGTGTAACCTTCATAATTTTATTGAATTAGGTGCATATTTTGCCATAGAAGGAAAATATTGCTATTGATCTATTTTATTCAAGGTAGGCACTGCCTACCTTACCTACCCAGGCAGCACATCCCTGGTCGAAGCCTTACATACATAACTATAGACAACTGTTTGAGATTCCTAGGTCACTGGTCAAAATTAGCATTGACCTTGGGTGAAGCAGCAACAACAACAGAGATCAGGGATTATATAGTCAGTGGCTTAAGCTTTCTCAATCAGAAGCATGTATCAATGGGTAAACAATCTGCTATATTGATGCCCAATCAGAAAATCCTAACAGCATATTGAACAGGGGTAATGTAGGATTAAGGTTCTTGCATGAATTGTAAAGAGCAAGCATGGCTATGTGATTTCAGGTTTAGTCCTACTGTGTGGCAAGCAAAGCAAGGGTTTTCTGCAATAGCCCAAGGCTAAGCAAAGCCTTGTGAGTGGATCTGATAGACAGAAACAGAAACAAGTTTGCCATGTATGCATGTGTGTGTGTCTCTCTCTTTGCTTTTACATCATGATGATGTCCCTGGAAACATGTCTAGCCATGGAGAATTATTACCTTGCTTAGAACGAGGTGTGGTGACAAGAAAAGCATCTGGGGGTAGAAAGTCTGCCTTAAAGAATTCTATCTAACCCATGCAAACATAGGAAAGTGGATGTTAAAATGATGATGATGACAGTTTATGTTCAAATCCTACAGAATCGATCAATGCCAGTACTGCCTGACTGGCTCCCATGCTACTGGCACGTAAAAGGTACAATTCGAGCATAGTTAATGCCAATACTGCCTGACTGGCCCTCGTGCTGGTGGCACATAAAAAGCACCCACTACACTCTTGGAGTGGTTGGCATTAGGAAGGGCATCCAGCTGTAGAAACTTTGCCAGATCAGATTGAACCCTGGTGCAGCCTTCTGGCTTGCCAGTCCTCAGTCAAATCGTCCAACCCATGCTAGCATGGAAAGCGGACGTTAAGCGTTGATGATGATGAATCTAACCAAACTTAGCAATTACCTGATATCTTGCTTCAAGAAATTTAAATTAAAACCTGGGGGTTGTTGGGCAAAATTCATGGTCAGCAACTTTTGAAGAAAATGGCTGAGTTGATTCCATCAGTTCCAGTATTTGATTGATATTTTATTCAATTAACCCCAAAAGGATGAAAGTCAAAGTTGATCTCAACAGGGATTTGACCTTGGAACATAAAGAGCTGGAAGAAATGCTGCTAAGCATTTCGTCCAACGTGCTAATGATTCTACCAGCTTGCTACTTGTTACACAGAAGATTAAACATTAATAATTACTGTTTGGACCCTTACCGTATATATCAAGTTTAGCCTTTTGTTTTTCCTTTCTCACCAAAACTAACCGTTTCATATGACGTTTAAAGTCAGTAAACATGTTTTCTAAAGAATCCATTTCATTCTGGCAGGCAGCGAGAATAGCTTCTTTCAAATTAGTCTCGATAAAATCTTGTCTTTTATATTTGTACATCTAAAACAAAGAAACATTAGGACATTAACATCACATCAAGAATTCACATTCAGTCTACCCAGCATGCAACAGATTGGTACATTAAGAATTCACATTCAGTCTACCCAGCATGCAACAGATTGGTACATTAAGAATTCACATTCAGTCTACCCAGCATGCAACAGATTGGTACATTAAGAATTCACATTCAGTCCACCCAACATGCAACAGATTGGTACATTAA
>NC_068983.1:38575748-38576598 GCF_001194135.2 Octopus bimaculoides | reverse complement strand
GGTACATTAAGAATTCACATTCAGTCTATCCAGAATGCAACATATTGGTAAATTAAGAATTCACATTCAGTCTATCCAGAATGCAACAGATTGGTACATTAAGAATTCACATTCAGTCCACCCAGCATGCAACATATTGGTACATTAAGAATTCACATTCAGTCCACCCAGCATGCAACATATTAGTACATTAAGAATTCACATTCAGTCCACCCAGCATGCAACAGATTGGTACATTAAGAATTCACATTCAGTCTACCCAGCATGCAACAGGCTTCACTTCTGGCACAAAGAAAGAGGTCTCCAAGGTACTTAACACTAAAAACTGGGATGAATTGCAGTACATTTTTGCTTATTTAGCAAGAAAGCTTTTAGAAGAAGCAGGCAACGATAATGTCATCATCATCTAATGTCTGTTTTCCATGTTAACATGGGTTGGATGGTTCGACAGGAGTTGGCAAGCCAGAGAACTGAACTGGGCTCTGCTGTCTGGTTTCTATAGCTGGATGTCATTCCTAATACCAATCACTCACTTTACAGAATGCACTGGATGCTATTCATATGGCACCAGCACTAACAGGGTCACCAAGAAACTTGCAAGACAAAGACAGAAAACTATTAAAAATTTCTTGGTTTCAACAAAGTCTTTCAGTAAGGATAATGTACATATCCACGTGTGTGAGTGAGAGTATATATGTATGATGACTGGCACCCATGCCAGTGGAGCTCTAACAGCACCATGAGCTCTAACAGCGGGATCACTGCCAGAGCAGCTGTCTGGCATCCGTGCTGGTGGCACGTAAAAAGCACCATTAGAATGTGATCGTTACCAGCGTCGCCTTACTGGTAC
>NC_068983.1:38573897-38575738 GCF_001194135.2 Octopus bimaculoides | reverse complement strand
TGTGCCGGTGGCACGTGAACAAAACATTTGAGCGAGGTCATTGCCAGTGCTGCTGGACTGACTCCTGTGCAGGTGGCTTGTAAAAAACACCATTTGAGCACCAGACTGGCCCTTGTGCCGATGGCACGTAAAAGCACCCACTACACGCTTGGAGTGGTTGGCGTTAGGAAGGGGATCCAGCTGTAGAAACTCTGCCAGATCAGATTGGAGCTTGGTGCAGCCATCCAGTCGCCAGTCCTCAGTCAAATCATCCAACCCATGCTAGCATGGAAAGTGGATGTTAAACGATGATGATGTCTGTGTATTTGTTTTACATTTTCCTTGTGTGACATCTTGTGATAGCTGTAAAAGAGTATCACTGTCAGGCAAGCAGTGTCTTTTGTTTCCAATCCTCTGTGGAAACATGTCTGGGCGTGGGAAATTATAATTACCTTACTTGGAAACAGGTGAGGGTTAGCAACAGGAAGAACATCCAACCAAACAAAATTTGTCTGCTTCATGCAAGTATGGGAAAATGGATGCTTCATATGTATATATCATCATCATCCAGTGTTTTAAATCCGGGTTTTGTCCCTGTTAACAGGGGTGGCCAGATCTACCTCAATGCCATAGCAACTGGGGTAGGCAGATGCAGCTCACCCCAACCTTTGGGTTGGCTGGTGCCCATTCTCCTTTGCTATCATGAGGCTTTTTTTGGAGCTGGATTTTCTACGGAGAGCATGCATGCCCTTGCTTACCCCCAACCTCAGTTTCTAGACATGAGTGGTCTTGAGACCAAGGTCTCTCACGATTTTTAAGAAATGTAGTGGAAAACTAGCCTGGGAGGGCAGAATGCTACTCCCTGAGACCCCTTTCGGAGATGTTACAACTGTATGTGTTCACATGCTTCAGTTCTGTATATGTGCACACGTTTACTCATTTGCTAATATTTATCAATATTATCACTGTTTTGACGTGCTATTTTCTGTAATTAATAAAACTGTCTGCATCTTTGATGATACTGGTATGCTACTTATAAAATATTAAAAATAGTTGTCTCTCACCAATCGAAGGGATTCTGTCCACAAAGAGCCCTCTATCAAAGTTACAATTGCTTCTTCTACATCCTAAGAAAATAGAAAATAATCCATATAATGATATGTTTGCAACAAGACATGGTTGTTTCATAAAAAGAAATGCATTTTCCAGATATTTAAAAAAAGGAAGGAACAGCTGAAACAAAACCAAAATAAGGTTCACAGTGAAGGTCTGGTTGTCAGGTGGAGAAGTTTGTATGCTAATCATATGATTTCAGGTTCAGTTCCACTGCATGGGACCTTGGGCAAGTGTCTTCTATTATAACCCAGGCTGACCAATCGCCGGTGAGTGGATTAGGTAGACAGAAACTGAAAGTAGCCTGTCTTGTGCGTAAATGAATATATATATATATACATCAAGGGTTGAACAGAAATATATTACATATATCAACCCATGCTAGCATGGAAAGCGGACGTTAAACGATGATGATGATGATCATCATTATTTAATGTCTCTTGTCCATGCTGACATGGATTGGATAGTTTGACTGGGCTGGGAAGCTGGAAGGCTGCACCAGACCCCAGTTTGATTTGGCATGGTTTTCTATGGCTGGATGCGCTTCCTAATGCCAACCACTCCGAGAGTGTAATGGGTGGTTTTACCTGCTACTGGTGCTAATTTGCCAATTTGCATGACACCGGTATCTGCCATGACTGCAATTTTGCTCGGTTTGATGGGTCTTCTTCTCAAGCATGACATAACGCCAAAGGTCTTGGTCATTGCTGTATATATATATATATATATATATATATATATATATATAT
>NC_068983.1:38570316-38573627 GCF_001194135.2 Octopus bimaculoides | reverse complement strand
ATATATATATATATATTTGTCATTGCCTCATGGAGGCAATGACAAATGATTGAGACCTTTGATAATATGCTGTGCTTGAGAAGACCCATCAAGCCAAATGAAATCATAATTGTAGCAGATACTGATGTCACGTAAAAGAACCTATTACATCCTTGAAGTGGTTGGTGTTAGGAAGGGCATCCAGCCGTAGAGAACCATGCCAAATCAGACTGGAGTCTGGTGCAGCTTTCCAGCGTGCGAGCCCAGTCAAACTGTCCAACCCGTGCCAACATGTACAACAGACGTTAAATGATGATGATGATGATGATAATGCCTACTTTAGGAATGAGAACCTAGGTCCGAAATTTCCCCAAGACACCTGAAGAAGGCTGGAGGGTATATCAGCCGAAACGTTGTGTTAACAAACAAGATGAGGACAAATATTCGTTGAATGTAAATAATGTAAAAGGCACTTTGCAGGATGGTTGGTGTAAGGAAGGGCATCCAGCCATAAAAACCATGTCAAAATGGACACAGAAGCATGGTGCAGGCTCCTGCCTGGCCAGCTCCTGTCCAAGTGTCCATCCCATGCCAGATTGGAAAACGGATGTTAAATGATGATTTGATCCTTGCTTAGTAGTGTACAATCGAAACACAAGGCTCATACCTCCACATATTGTTCATACAGGACCGCAGCATCTTGATGTCTGTTCATAGATTTCAGGGAAACTGGAAAATAAAGAAGTTAAATGTCAATGAAGAAAACGATACACAGCAGCACACTTGTTTCTGTCCTCTTTCTTGTTACCACTCTCTCCCTCTCTCTTGGCCAGGTAACCATGTGTCTCCTCTACAGCAAGATACCTGTTTCTGCCCCTCTGTCACACTCTAATGTTTCCGCCTCTGACATAAGATCACCTCCTCTTCAAATTCCTAATCTTGCAAGTTACTTGGTGACTCTGCCAGTGCTGGTGCCACATAAAAAGCATCCAGTCCACACTGTGAAGTGGTTGGCATTTGGAAGGGCATCCAGCTGTAAAAAAAACATGCCAAAACAGACACAGAAGTCTGATGCAGTCTTCTACCTGGCCAGCACCTGTCAAACCGTCCAACCCATTCACAGTACGAGTGCCCCATTGTATAAGTAATTTGCTGCATGAGTCTAGACTCATGCAAATTTTTGTATTGAAGTACGAGTGGAAACCCGCACTACGAGCACACAAATTGTTCCATCTTTAAGGTAATTCAGTTAATAAAACCAGTTTACATATTTATTTTGCATTCTCTTTTTTATAATTGTCATTTTACTTGCAGCTACACCTTTTCTGTTTTAAATCCCATAAAAAATCATTTTTGAGTGGTTCTTTCAGGGCTGGAATGGATTAATTATATTTTAGTTAATTTCAATGGGAAAAATTGATTTGCAAAACAAGTAAATTGTAAGACGAGCTCGGTCATGGAACAAATTAAACTCATACTGCGAGGTATCACTGTGTATATAAATATATATATAATGATAAGGGCATCCAGCTGTAGAAACTCTGCCAAATTTAGATTGGAGCCTGGTGTTGCCATCCGGTTTCACCAGTCCTCAGTCAAATTGTCCAACCCATACTAGCATGGAAAGCAGACGTTAAACGATGATGATGATGATGATGATGATGATAGATGCAGGCATGGCATTGGTGCAGGTGCAGCTGTGTCAACTACATGGTTCTGAGTTCGGTCCCACCGCATAGCACTTTGGGCAAGAATTTTCTACTATAACACATTGTTGACCAAAGCCTTACAAATGAATTTGGGAGATGGACTCTGAAAGATGCCCATTGTATGTGTGTGGATGTGTTATTGTTTCCTTGTCCTGGAATCACATAACAGTTGTAAGCAAGTGTCACCATTATACATGTGGTATCCTTGTTCAATCTTCCATGAAAACATGTCCGGCCAAGGGGAAATATTACTTTGCTTAGAAACAAGTGAGAGCTGGGGACAGGGAGGGCTCCTGGTTGAAAAACAATCTGCCTGAATGAATTCCATCTGACCCATGGAAGCATGGAAAAACAAACATTAAATTAATGACGATGATGATGATATGAATAATAGACGTGTGTGTGTGTGTGTGTGTGTGTGTGTGTGTGTATAGGGAACATTTTGTGTGTGTATATACATAAATCAGTTTCTGTGTATGAATGTTGAAGCATACATTACCTGCCATTGTGTTGCAAAGTTCAATGATCTGATTCTTGGAATAGTTCAGTTGGTGTGCCATACACATGGCCTGTTGAATATTCAAAGTTTTCTGGAAGCACTGAAGAGCATTTTCCCATTTGTTAGCTTTTATATACATCACTCCTGCTTCTTCATGGTGCTTCTGTAACAGCAGCTCATCACCATAACTACTTGCTATCAACTAGAACATGAGAAAAACATACGGAAACATATTTGAGAAAAAAATTTATACATTAGGCACAGGAGTGGCTGTGTGGTAAGTAGCTTGCTTACCAACCACATGGTTCTGGGTTCAGTGGATCGCACCTTGGGTAAGTGTCTTCTACTATAGTCTTGGGCTTTTGCTCAGCCTAAGGCTATAGTAGTGGATTTAGTAGATGGAAACTGAAAGAAGCACATCATGTGGATGGTTTGACTGAGGTCTGGAGAGCCAGCGGCTGCACCAGGCTTCAATTTGGTCTGGCAGAGTTTCTACAGCTGGATGCCCTTCCTAATGCCAACCACTCCGTTAGGAAGGGCATTCAGCTGTAGAAACTCTGCCAGACGAGATTGGAGCCTCAGTCAAACCGTCCAACCCATGCCAGCATGGAAAACAGACGTTAATCGATGATGATGATCCACGTGTTTTTATGTCCCCATAACTTAACTTTGGTAAATGAAACCAATTGATTAAGTGCCACGTTTTAAAAAAACAGTTATGTACTAGGGCTGATTCCTATGACTAAAAATTCTTCAAGGCAGTGCCCCAGCATGGCTACAGTCTAATGACTGAAACAAGTAAAAGATAAAAGATATGAGGAACAGGTGTGGTTGTGTGGTTATGTGGTGATTTGTGTGACACAATGACCCTGGGAGCTATGACAGCAATGTGTTCGTTGTGGTTTCCTATGTTGGATAGATGAAAGGATAAGGACCAGACTAATATGGGCCACCTGATCCAAGAGAAGTGGCTTTGTGTAGGGCCAACAACCCTAACTATAAAACCATAAAGTTATAGAAGCATCAATGCCAAGTCCAAACCAACAAGACCTGAGAGAGGAAGGCCTTTCCTTAGAGAAACATACAAAGTGGGATATGAGGCAGAGTAGAACAAGCAGAGATCA
>NC_068983.1:38566727-38567892 GCF_001194135.2 Octopus bimaculoides | reverse complement strand
GACGTAGGGGTCTTTACAAAATTCTCACAACGCTAATTCAGTACCAATCCAATAGTCAGATTGCACAATGGTTATAAGGAGTCGATCATAGTCCAAAATTTTACCCATATGGAATATTACATGTAGACATTTTAAATTTGGACGCATGCCTTCATGTGTTTAAAAGTTCGCGTCTTTGGTTAAGCGCCTTCTTATCCTGGAACAAGATATTCATTTTTTCCAATAAACAAAGATCACATTTCAATGGTCTCTTATGTGCCTAGATTAATTTATATAACAATGAATGAAATAAACTTGAAGTACATACTGGTCGGATGGAAGACACCTTAATGATATATTCAAAGACTTACTTTATACTCTGTACTTGTGGATTTATACAACTTCAAGGCTTCTTTATAGAGCTTGTGTTCTTCAATAAACTGCAGACATTCATTCCAATGATCAGAACCTAAAAAAAAAATTTTTTTTTATGAGAAACACATGTAAAACAAAACGAAAGAAAAAGAAAACTGAATTCTTGTTCAATGTAACAATATAATGAAGCAAACAAAACCTCACTGTTTTCACAGAATCAAGTGAAGTAGAGGACTATGACTGGTTCTAGTGACTCACTTTGGCATGGCTTCTTCCATGGTTGGATACCCTTAATAACAACACTTACTTCATAGTGTATGTTGGGTGTCTTTTGTGTGGAACCAGCACTAATAAGGTCACCTTGTAACTTGCAGGACTAAAAAGCCCGCACAAGACTAATAAAAAAAAAACCCTTGGAATTGATATCATCATCATCGTTTAACGTCCGCTTTCCATGCTAGCATGGGTTGGACGATTTGACTGAGGACTGGTGAAACCGGATGGCAACACCAGGCTCCAATCTAAATTTGGCAGAGTTTCTACAGCTGGATGCCCTTCCTAACGCCAACCACTCAGAGAGTGTAGTAAGTGCTTTTACGTGTCACCTGCATGAAGGCCAGTCAGGCGATACTGGCAACGGCCACGCTCGAAATGGTGTCTTTTATGTGCCACCCGCACAAGCCAGTCCAGGGGCACTGGCAACGATGAAATGTAAAATTATTATGATGATTGTGTAGATAGGCACAGGAGTGGCTGTGTGGTAAGTAGCTTGCTTACCAACCACATGGTTCCAGGGTTCAGTCCCACTGTG
>NC_068983.1:38550813-38566523 GCF_001194135.2 Octopus bimaculoides | reverse complement strand
CCCACTGTGTGGCACCTTGGGTAAGTGTCTTCTACTATAGCCTCAGGCTGACCAAAGCCTTGTGAGTGGATTTGGTAGATGGAAAGTGAAAGAAGCCCATCGTATATATGTGTGTGTGTGTGTGCACGTGTATATGTTTGTGTGTCTGTGTTTGTCCCCCCCCCCCATCATCACTTGACAACCGATATTGGTGTGTTTATGTCCCTGTAACTTAGCAGTTCGGCAAAAGTCACCGATAGAATAAGTACTAGGCTTATAAAAAATAAGTCCTGGGGTCGACTTGTTCGACTAAAAAGGCAGTGCTCCAACATGGCTGCAGTCAAATGACTGAAACAAATAAAAGAATTGCATTCATTCACTTTTACATCTGTTTTTCCGTGCCTGCATGGGTTAGATAAATAAGTTATTGAGAAATTGGCTTTAGGTGGGCTTGATCAGGATTGACCTGGAGTGAAGCAGCAACAAAAATCCATTGCAACTATCTTCTTCTAGTGTTCCAATCTACCAAAATGTAGACAGTTCCTTGTGACCATGAAATGCCTAGGTTATCTGTGGAAGATATTTAGGTGCAGAAAATCAGAGAAGAAAGAAGATTTGTGTAATTTGCACAGGAGTGAGCACTGTTTGGAAGTGATTGCAGAGAGGTTGTTGAGGTCATTAGCATTCTCAACCACCATTTAACATTCATATTCCATGCTGGTAGGGCTGGACAGTTTAACAAGGATCCAATGAGTCTGCTTTGTCGTGTTTTCTACAGCTGGATGCCCTTCCTAATACCAACCACTTTATAGTGTGTATAAGACAAAGAGTGTAGCGGAAGGCATATCATACAGCTCTGTTTAATACCATCATGTAGCTCATGAGTATGTCAAATGGAGTTTGCTTTGCTGCAAGTATTCGAACCCTGCACCTGTCAGGGATATAATTATCATGATCTCGCAGCATGTTGACACCTTCTGCACTTTTCCAGAGGCCAAATTGTCAGGTATTTAGTTTGGTGTGGTATCATTTCTACACTTCACTTGCAGCAATAATAAACACTCAAAGACAACTCACCACAATTTACTATATGTCCCAGAGCTTTAGGAAATCTTTTCAGATATTTATCAATTGTAAATTTCTGGTAATTCATTTCCATACTCTGCAAGTTATTCAGAAATGGAAGATATTCTTTGGGGTCCTGGAAAACAAAACAAAGAAAGTTTTTAAAAAATAATAAACAACTTAAATGAGTAATTTCCCTTATAAATTTGATCTTTATTCATTATGAATTTTATTGTAGGCTGTCTTTTGATATAATTGCATACTGTCTTGGCAAGACCTTAAATTGTATTTTGGTTGAGGTCCCAGTTTGGGAGTTCAAGAGTTTGGTGGAGTATGGAATCATCTCTTTGTTACTACAACTCCCAAATTTGTTCTGGTCTGGAATGGTAGTACATGTCAAGGGACCTGGTTATGGGACAGATGGCAGTAGATAGTCCTATGGTTTGGGTATTCAAGACCCAGAGGAGGGTTGGTCCCTAGATATGTGTGATAGAGATCCAACGTGTGGATATCCCCTGATGTCCTACCTGTGAAATAGGCCCTGTGCTTAAGGATAAAGCTTGGAGAGAAGGAGACTAGAATTGTAAACTATAACTAAACCAACAGAAAGCCACGTGGAACTATAGGTGCCAGGAAAAAAACTTGGAGTCTTCAGACTTTGGCATGGATTGCTAATGCCTGTAGGCATGGAATATGAAGATTAAAAGATAAATAGATAGAAAGGAAAAGAAAGGTACAATCCAACAAGACAAAAGAATGGGCAACATCTATAAACTTGAACAGATATAAGTAAAGAACCTTCTCTTTGCTAGTGTAATCTACAAGTCAGAGTAAGAACTTCTTTATGACCTTGATTTGCAAGAAACAACCAAATTATGTCAAATCATATCCACTGTCTTCAAAAAGAAAAGGAAACAGAAGATAATGTAGTTCTTACAATCTTTCTCTTCTTTCCAGTTACTCTCATCTTTGCTTACATAATGTGAGATAGCCATGAATCTCCTCCATAGCAAGACAGTTGTGCTTCATCATCATCATTTAACATCCATCTTCCATACATGTATGGGTTGGATGGTTTGACAAGGAACTGATGAGTCCAAAGATTGCAGCATGTTCCAATATCTGCTTTGGCATGTTTTCTACAATAGGATGCCCTTCCTAATGTCAACCACTTTCATGTGTGTACTTGGTGCTCTTTTTTGTGTCATGCAACATGCAAGTGAAAATGGGGAGGGCATCTTTATGTTAGGTGGTAGTTAAGGTATGAGGGGAGGGGTTGGGTTAGAGGAGGTTGTTATAGAGGAGCTATGTGACTCCTCACATTTAAGGTAGAGAGAGATAGAATGAACCAGTAGTGTCTCCAAAGAGATAGTTATGAGGTGTCCAGGTGGCACTTCAAGGTACAAGGTGAGAAGTAGTGAGTGGGGACAGAGAAGCTCGGAGCACGTGTTGGGTGGGGTTTGCAAGAGTGTATAGGGGCGGGGAGAAATAGGGGAAATGAGAGAGGGGGTAGGCAATATCTACAAAAGTTGGGTAGGGTTGAAGGGTGGATGGAAGGAGTGTTTGTCCCACTATCATAATTTAGCCTTTCAATACCTGGTAGTTAGTGACTTCAGGATCAGGGATGCCCAGAAGATGACCAGCATGGAAAAGAAGGGTCTGGAAGCTTAAGGATCCTGTGAATGGACAGAGATTTAGAGACATATTACTCGAAGCTTTTCACAAAATGGAGGAGAATTATAGCATCACATAATGAGGAAGACAACTGGAGTTTCTTACAGGACAACCTGTAGAGGGCTACTGACCAGATCTGTGGATGGTGCAAAGTCCCCTCTTGACATAAGGTAATGTAGTGGTGGAACAATGTAGCTGACAGGGCCATTAGGGAAATGAAACAGGCATGGAAGGACTGTGGTAGCAGGGTATCAGATCATCAGAAAGGAAGCTAGGAGACAGGTTTACTTAGCCAGAAGGGAAGCAAATAAGAAAAAAATTTACCAATGTTCTGTGTCGTGGGAACCAAAGACTTGAAGTGTTTCATGTTGCAAGACAGTGTGTGAGAGAGAATTGAGATGTCATAGGAGAGAAATGTGTCTACATGGATGATGGCTCACTTGCATTTAATGAGGCTGCAAAGAGAGAGACTTGGAGATGCCCTTATGGAAGGTTGTTAAATGAAGAGAATGAATGGGAGGAAGAGTGTCTGCTAAATGTTGACCCAACAAAGGAACCAGCTATCTAAATTGACAGTACTTTGGTAGATAAAGCAATTAAGGGTATGAAAACTGGGAAAGACCCGCCCATCAGGAATCACTGCAGAGATACTTAAAAAATCTGGCAGTATAGGCTATATGGGATTGTCATGGTTGGAATACATTTGATTATAAGTCTGTCTGTTCAGGGCACACCTGGAGGTAAACATCAACTACAGTACACTATCCATTCAATTTTTTTATCTCGACAGCATAAAAGTGAAAGACTAGTCACTCACCTTCTGTGACTTCTCAGCCACCATGAGAACAATATCAAAGTCATACATCCCCAGTGCTACGTTATACAATTCGTTGATGTCAACCATACAAAGAATATGGCGTAGTGTTTCTTCTAATGATGTTGTACTGTCAGGATTGGCTGGAAAAAAATAAAATAAAAAGGTGAATTAATAAACCTTGTGTCCAGCAAAAGTGAACATTAAATCCATTCATTTTTATGTCTGTTTTTCCATGCTAGCAAGAGGTAGACAATATTGCTGAGCTGTTCCTGTAGATTCGGAGTTTGGTATGGCATTCCATTACTACCATCTTCATTTTTTTCACAACTACTTCCACCCATTCCTGTAGGTATGGTAGCCATGTATCCCCTCTGTAGCAAGACACCCGTGCTTGTTTGTCATAGTTTAGCCTTTTAACAGTTGACATAAAGCCACCACCTCACTATACTCAATAGCCAAAGCATTTTCTCTCCTGTTCTTTTACTGTCTTGTGAGTTACTTGGCAACCTCACTAGTGCTGGTGCAACGGAAAAAAAAATCACCAAGTGCATAATGTAAAGTGGTTGGCATTAGGAAGGACATCCAGCCATAGAAATAATGCCAAAGCTAACACTGGAATTTGGTGCAGCTCTGCAGTTCACCAGATCCTGCCAAACTGTTCAACTCGTGTCAGTATGGACAATGGACACTAAATGATGACGATGATGTTCTTCCTATCACTAACCTTTACCTGTTTTTTTCAAGTAGGGGATATCTTATTCTAGATGTCTTGAAAGGTGAAAAGGCAGCAGACAACATGTTGATGGGAAATTATAGTAACCACTGGAAATTATGGTAACAATGATGTGCAAATATAAACACATACACGCACAAAGGGGCTCTTGAAGTTTCTGTCCACCAGATCCATATAAGAAGGATGCATGTATGTCTCATTGACTTGAACACTGAGTGATAGTCGTAAATGAGTGTCCCCATCATACAAGCAGTGTTGGTTACTTTCAATCTCCCATGAAAACATGTCAACCAATGGGAAAACATTACCTTGCTTGGAAACGGGAGAGGAAGGCATCCAACCATAGAAAATCTGCCTCAACACATTCCATCTAACTCATGCAAGCAAGGAAAAGTCAATGTTAAAATAGTGATGATGAGGATGATGACAATACTGATGTACACACAGCAAGCTTCTTTCACTTTCTGTCTATTAAATACACTCTTTGAGGCCCAATGTTCGAAAGGTGCTCTTTATATGCCAGTTATGTGACATCAGCATCAACCATGACTAAGATTTCATTTGGCTTGACAGGTCTTCTCAAGCACAGCACATTGCAAAAGGTCTTGGTCACTAGTCATTGTCTCTGTGATCTTTGAACTTTGAGCCTCACAGAGGCAATGACTAGTGACCAAGACCTTTGGTGATATGCTGTGCTCGAGAAGTTTCGTCAAGCCAAGTGAAATCATAGTCATGGCTGATGCTGGTGTCATGTAACTGGCACATAAAGAGCACTGGGCCTCACGGAGGCAAAGTGGCTGAGTTCTTTTCGAGTGTTGGGCCTCAGGGAGGCAATAACCGAGACCTTTGGCTTTATGTTGTGCTTGAGAAGAAGACCCATCAAGCAGAGCAAAATCACAGTCATGGCAGATACCGGTGTCATGCCAATGGCACCTGTGCTGGTGCCATTACACTCTCAGAGTGGTTGGCGTTAGGAAAGGCATCCAGATGAAGAAAACCATGCCAAATCAGACTGGAGTCTGGTGCAGCCTTCCAGCGTACCAGCCCAGTCAAACCATCCAATCCATGCCAGCATGGACAATGGAGATTAAATGATGATGATTAGGTTTTGATCAGCCCAGGATTTTAGCAGAAGATTCTTGCCCAAGGTGCCATGCTTTGAGAGCAAATCTGAAACCATATGGTTGGGAAGAGAAATTCATAATGATACAGGTATGCATTCACCAAGACAAATTTAAGTTAATCTAGAAAGAATGAGAATGGTTCAGAGTCCAGTCTCATTGTGCAGAACCTTGAGCAAGTATGTTCTACTATAGTCTTGGGCTGACCAAAGCCTTGTGAGTGGATTTGGTAGACAGAAACTGAAAGAATCTTGTGATATATATATATATATATGGAAATGTCAAATGAATGCTCAACACTGCATTGGTGGATGGAAGTTATTTGTTTGTGAATTAAGGCTACCATTGGTTTCATGTTAAGAAAAAGAAGAAAATAATCTTAACAATTTTTCAAGTCTATCACATGAAGGAATGGAGATGAGCACCATTCTTCCATGTGATAGGCTTGAAAAATTGTCAAGATATTAAGATGCTTTTCTATTTTTCTTAACATGAAACCAATGATAGCCTTAATTCACAAATATGTGTGTGTATGTGTGTCTCCTCACCACTGCTTGACAAGCAGTATTGGGTGCTTATGTCCCCATAACGTAGCAGTTCAGCAAAAGAGACAGACAGAATAAATACCGGGCTTAAAATAATAAAAGAAAATATGTACAGGGGTCAATTCATTCAACTAAAAAATTCTCCAAGGTGGTGCCCCAGCATGGCCACAGTCTAATGACTGAAACAAGTAAAAGATAATAATGAAAGTACAATTAAAATAAAAAAAGGACAGAAGAAAATCAGAATTGTGATTAGCTGTAATTACCTTTAATTTTATAAATGACTGTTAAGGCCTTTTCAATTTCAGGAGGGTTTTTCTTGATATGAGCAGTGAGAATTGGTAATACAAGCCTGAAGAACAGAAAAGGATAAGTCACAAATATTATATATTATATATATCTCCGGCCAGATGCCCTCCCTAATACCAACCACTCTAAAAGTGAAAAGCACCTATTGCACTCTTGGAGTGGTTGGCGTTAAGAAGGGCATCCAGCTGTAGAAAGCATGCCAAATCAGACTGGAATCTGGTACAGCCCGAGCTTACCAGCCTTGGTTAAACTGTCCAACCCATGCCAGCATGGGAAACAGACATTAAATGATGATGATGATGATGATATAAAAAAAGAAAAGAACCCCACCCAAAATTATCATTTAAAATTTTGGAAAAAAAACCTCCCACAGCAAAAAAGAGACTGATGCTTAATGGCATAGGAATAAGACATAGGGTTAAATTCACCTAACAACCATATGGTCCCAGATTTAAACCTGCAAACTGGCATCTTGGGTAAAAATATAAAATTCACGGAGAGTTAGAGCTTCGAATAAACAAACAACGAGAGAGTGGACGTACAAAGTAAACAATCAACAAAGACAAACATTAAGGGCCATTAGGCCAAGACGAATTGTAATGGGTAACGCCTGGGAGAATTTTTTTCAAGGAAATAGAATAATTAGAAGAGAAGAAAATAGTAGAAGAAAAATGTCAGGAGCCCAGAATGCTAGATGGTGAAGAAAAAATCTGGTATACATTGCAATAGGGAGGATGTAGATATATGTTCAGCCTACGCAAGCAAAGAGAAAACAAAAACAGGCATATGATGATGATGATGATGATGATTGTGGTGTTACTTCCTTTATTTCCTAAGGGGCAATTCTCAAAAAGAAATCAGGGGTTTCTCAAGATAAACTTGATGTGGTGAATGTGAAGCAGCTGTGACAGCATTCTTATATGGGAAAAGGTTCTCATTAAAGATGAAAGGAAGGGTCTATAAGAGTTGTGTGAGAGCTGCAATGCTGTATGAGAGTGAGACATGGTGTCTGAGGGAGAGAGAGAGAGAGAGAGAGATGGTAATTTTGAGACGAACTGAGAGAGCAATGATGAGAGAAATGTATGGGGTGAAGCTGTTTGATAAGAGGAGGACTGAGGACTGGGGCTGGAGGAATTGGTGGAATGGTTGGCAAGGGCGAATAGAGTGAGGTGGTATGGGCATGTGTTGAGGAGGGGTGAAGAGCCTGTTCTGAGGAGGGTGATTGTATTTGTGGTAAATGGAGTGCAAAAGCAAGGTAGACTGAGGAAAAGGTAGAGGGGACAGGTGGAGGAAGAGATTGGGAGGGTTGGTTTGAAAAAGAAGGACGCCCAAAACCGGGCAAGATGGTGTGAGGGCAGTTGCTATGACACTGAGGGTAGATCCAGCTACCCCTGTTAATGGGGACAAAACCCGGATTTAAAATACTGGATGATGATGATGAGGAAGGGCATCCAGCTGCAGAAACCTTGCCAGATCAAACTGGAGCCTTGTGCAACCTCCTGGCTTGCCAGTCCTCAGTCAAACCAACCAACCCATACCAGCATGGAAAGCAGATGTTAAACAATGATGATGATGATGATTTTATAACAATATACAAATTTTCATAGTTGTTGTCTCAGCCATGCCAGCATGGAAAGCAGATGTTCAATGACGATGATGAAGATGATGTTTAATCCATGCAAAAACGAAAGAGTCAATGTAAAATTGCAAAAGAAACTTAGAAGGAAAACATCAAATACCTTTCCTTTTCTTTCTTGTCTAAAATTTCAATGATAGCATCACAGACTATGTTCACTTTGGATGAGTTCTCTTCACCTTCAGATTTATTTAAAGTGGCTCGATCAGAATAAGAACTGGCATACATTGTTTGTGTAGAATCTTCCATTCTAAAAATAATAAAGACACATCACTAATTAACATTATTAAAAAATAATCTCAATTGTTACAAGAGAAAGAATGTGTCTGGATGAGAAGAAAGTAATATGGCTGTGTGAAGACATTTGATCTGGTTTTCATTCAGTTTGTTTTGGTATGTACAGAAGATGAAATGGTAATTGGCTTCAGGTCAATTC
The DNA here is from genome assembly GCF_001194135.2 of Octopus bimaculoides. Lineage (NCBI taxonomy): Eukaryota > Metazoa > Mollusca > Cephalopoda > Octopoda > Octopodidae > Octopus > Octopus bimaculoides. The sequence continues at coordinate 38,558,208 of NC_068983.1, read as the reverse complement.
AACCCTTTAGGGTTTTAGCTATCAGAACACATGGAGCATATGATTTAGATGTAAAATATATTAACAACAACAATACAGCTGTAATTTACTTGTTATATTTTATCTATAGCATGTTTATTTACTGTTGACTAAGTTGTCACAATGTGATGTTTATTAAAAAATTAATTGAAAAATGACAATATGAAATAAAATATACAGACCCAAGCTCTGACAAGAACAATGTGAGAAGATTGTCTTCTGATACTTGTTTGACAAAACTTTCAATATTGGTTAAAAACAACGATGGATTATGATCATAAGCTAAATTCATATTTATTCTGTGTTTTCTCATAAGAGCCAATGCATCATGAAACTTGAGGCTACAAAGAAATATAACACTATAATTACACTAAGCATTAATTATGATTCATTCTTAAATTCACAATAATTCAATCTAATAAGCACTTAACCCTTTTGTTACCATATTTCTGTTGAGATGCTCTGTGTTTCTTTCAATTATTTTAAATATAACAAAGAATTTAGTAAAATAACTTCGTTATCATTAAGCTAGTGTTAGGAACATAAATTATGACTATGGTTTGGTGGAAGACTTTAATTCAAAACTTATAAAAACAGGACATTTGTACTACAGAGCCAGAGCCGGTTTCAGCCAGGTTGGTATCAAAAGGGTTAAGCAATGGACTTTTCGCAGTTTGTATTAATTATTCAGTCTAGTCATTCAATTAATCTGTAATAGATGAACTGTTTTTATATTTAGTGAAAACTACTTGCTCTAATCTCTCACCTGACACACAATCACTTCATTCAGATACACACCACCCCCCATCCACTACTCTCAGCTGAGAGGTCTTTGTCTTGCAAGTTACTTGGCAACACCGTTGGTGCCACGTAAAAAGTACCTGTGACAATGCCACACAAAAAGCACCTGTGCTGATGCCAAGTAAAAAGTATCCCATACACTTCGTTAAGTAGGTGGCATTGGGAAGGGCATTCAGCTCTAGAGACCATGCCAAAGCAACTGGAGCCTGGTGCAGTTCTCTGGCTTGCCAGCTCTGGTCAAACCATCCAATCCATGTCATCATGGAAAACAGACATTAAATGACAATGATGATGATCATCATCATTTAACGTCCGTTTTCCATGCTGGCATGGGTTGAATGCTTTGACTGAGGCCTGGAAAGCCAGCGGCTGCACCAGTCTCCAATCTGATCTGGCAGTGTTTCTACAGCTGGATGCCCTTCCTAACGCCAACCACTCAGAGAGTGTAGTGGGTGCTTTTTACGTGCCACCAGCATAGGAGCCAGTCAGGCAGACCTGGCATCAATCACATTCAGATAGTGCTTTTTATGTGCCACTTGCATGGGAGCCAGTCAGGGGGCACCAGCATTAACTACATTCAGATGGTGCATTTTACATGCCACCGGCATGGGAGCCAGTCAGACAGCCCTGGTATTGATCACGTTCAGATACTGGTTTTTATGTGCCACAGGTACAGGAGCCAGTCAAGAGGAACTAGCATCAGCCCCGTTCGGATGGTGCTTTTTACATGCCATCGGCACAGGGTATAATTTGACAAAAATATGGTAACAAAAGGATTAAAGTGATCTAAAACTGTTCCATCAAAATTTCATGTTAATTTATGCTCAGAATATCAGCTTAATAACAACAAGGTTATTTTACAAAATTCTTCCTTATTTAAAAAATTAACTGAATCAAAAACAGTGTATTTAAATGAAAATCTGGCAACAAAAGGATTCTTATAAAAAATACATAAAAGAATATAGAAAGGCAATACTTTAGAACATATTTCAATGTACTGCATAAAGATATTCATACTTATTTAGTTTCTGTTGAATGGAAGAAAGTAGCAAAGCTCGGGGATGGACAGTTTCAAGGTTGCCTCGTGGCATTTGTAATACAAGCTTTGTACTGTTATGTACGACTGTAACAATACATGAACCTCGCTCCACTCGACGTATAATCTCATCAAAAGGGTGTCCACTGTTTTCATGAAGTGTGGCAATATCTGTAAAATAGCATAAAAGATATGAAATTAGTGTTCTGACTTTAATTTTCATTCCATTACTAGAAACACCATCATCATAAGTTACTGTATGTCTACCCATATTGATGATAAACTATGGACAACACTACTACACAGAAGAGTTCTTTGCTATTGTTTAGCCAATGGTCAGTCTTTAGATTGAGCAAACTTATGTGTATTCGTATCATCATCATTTAATGTCTGTTTTCCAAGCTGGCATAGGTTGGATGGGTTGACAGGAACTGGCAAGCCAGTGAGCTGCACCATGCTCCAATTGTCTGGTTTCTATGGCTGGGTGCTCTTCCTAACACTGACCACTTCACAGAGTGTACAGGGTGCTTTTTACAAGGCACCAGCACGCACACATTCAAGAACAGAAAATAGGAGATTCAGTTAAATTTTTTATTATAACATCATAAATTACATAGTCTTTACACATGTTTCACTGGTGTGTATTTGTATGTTGTGTGGTAATTGTTATATGGATGATTCCATAATTGCCTTATAATGCCAGATCATCAGAAGTAAACAGTAATTTAATCCACTGTTGGTTATTAGCATCAATCAGTAGGCAGAAAGTGGCAATGGGAAAGGCATCTAGTTGCAGAAGCCAAACCAAATGACAGGTATGAACAACCGCTTCCAACAAGAAATGACTTGAACTGCTGTGATGGTCTATCCCAACCCACGCCAGCATGGGAAGCAAGCATAAAAATGATATGCATACATACATATACAGAGTGGCTCAGAAGTCACAAAAGTGTTGGCAATTCATTTATGTTTAATTTTAAATTTACAGTACTTTAGCACCATATTACAATATGTATATAGGAAATATATGTGCGTTAGATGTGAAAAATCACATTTTGTATACTACAAATTAAAAAAACGTCATTACAACAAATATATTAAAATTTTAGACCACTTTGTGACTTTTGGGTCACCCTGTACATACACATCTGAGGAAAAACAAGCTCCTGTCAAATCTTCCAATCCCTATTCTCTCTCTCATACTTATCTTGCACTTTCACTTCACACCTCTCTCTCTCTCTCCATCTCTTCCCCTAAAGAGAAGCCATATATTTGACTCTTCAGCAAGACACCTGCTCCTGACCATTTATCATAATTTTGTATTCCTCAATATTATATCCCACTCAGTTGAGGGGGCCTTGCTGATGCTATATGAAAAGCACTTTGAAGTGGTTGGCATTAGAAAGGAAATCCAGCTGTAGAAACCATGTCAAAGAAGACACTGGAGCCTGGCATGGGCTCCTGGCTTGTCAGTTCATGTTGAACATCCAACCTATGCCAACACAGACAAAAAGACATTAAATAATGATGATAATGATGATGATGATATTTCTGCCAATGAGGAGGTAAATTTTAATTATCATTTTATCTTAAACCATACATACCTTTAGTATTTGTTTTCAAGTTCAAGAACCGACATGTATGGCTTAGTGTAGTCAAAATCAAAAATTTTTCATGGACAGCCATTGATGTACAGTTATTAGCCAACTAAAAAAAAAAACACAAACAAAAACAAAACTAATGATCAATTAAATGAAAGTGAACATTAAAATATTACTAATTGATTAACCCTTTCGTTAACGTATTTATTTTGAGATGCTCTGTGTTTCTTTCAATTACTTTATATATAACAAAGAATTTAGTAAAATAACTTACGGATCATTTAGCTAATGTTAGGAACATAAATTGTGACTAAGGTTTGGTGGAAGATTTTAATTAAAAACTTATGAAAACAAGACATTTGTACTACAGAGCCAGAGGCAGTTTCAGCCGGGTTGGCATCAAAAGGGTTAAATTAATCATTTATTAACCCTTTTGTTACCATATTTCTGTTGAGATGCTCTGTGTTTCTTTCAATTAATTTGAAATACTACAAAGAATTTAGTAAAAATAACTTAGTTATCATTTAGCTAGTGCTAGGAACATGAATTGTGACTAAGGTTTGGTGGAAGATTTTAATTCAAGCCTTCATCAGGTGTCCTGGTAAAATTTCGAACCCAACCTTGAGTTCTCATTCCTAAGGTATTTTTTGTTGATGTTATTATTCATCAGCATCATTTAATGTCCGTTTTCCATGCTAGCATGGGTTGGATGGTGCGACTGGGGTCTGGGAAGCCAGGAGGCTGCACCAGGCTCCAGTCTGATCTGCCAGTGTTTCTACAGCCGGATGCCCTTCCTAATGTCCACCACTCCAATAGTATAGAGAGTGCTTTTTGTACATGCCACTGGCACAGGTGCCAGAGGGGGCTGGCATCGACCGCAATTATACAGTGCTTTTTACGTGCCACCGGCACAGAAGCAAGTCAAGGCGGCACTGGCATTGGCCACATTCATATGGTGCTTTTTATATGCCACCGGCACAGGGACCACAACTACAATTTCCATTTGATTGTGATTTGATTTGATTTGATTTTGACGTACTTGACTCAATAGGTTCCCTCAAGCACAGCATGTCGCCCAATGATCCAAGGTACTTTTTGAGTGGGCTGGTTATGCGACACTGGTGTAGGTTACAGCTGTGAACTCACTTTATTTGCTGGGTCACAGCTGTAAACTATTATTATTATTATTTATTCAAGGCACTGCCTAGAACTGAACTCGCAGTCTTGGGGTTAGTAGCCTGTGCTCTTAACCATTAGGCTACATTATCACTCTATAATTGCCTGCAGTCTCAACATGTACTCTCTTCACTGTTTGATTTATTTTGGTAATCCTGCAGATTTTAGTGGTGGTGGTCATGGAGGAGGAAGGTAAAGTGGGTGAAATCAGGGAATGAGAGTCTGTGTTCCTATGGGCTTCCTCACTAGAAGGAGTTGATAAGCTTAGAGAGACACTGTTCTTGTTTTTTGTGAAGCACAGGAAGGGCTGTGTGGTTAAGTAGAGAACCAGATGAGGTGGTCTACAGTATGGGCAAGAAACAGAGTACCACATTAGATAAATTAAGAGTAAGGGTAAGTTGTTGAGTACCAGATGAGATGGTTTATAGTATGGGTAACAAACGGAGTACTACATTTGAAGAAATAGAGTAAGGGCAAGTTGTTGAGTAGAAGATATGATTTATAGCATGGGTAAATGGTAGAGTACAACATTAGATGAATTAAAGTAAGGACAAATGGTAGAGTACCAAATGAGATGAGTTCTAATTCTAAGCTTGTAGATTTTCCTTTTTAGAGTTCAAATCCCATTAACATTGACCTTACACAAAAAAACAAAACAAAAACCTATCCTTCATCAAATTACACTTGTACCCCAAATAAAATCCATACCTCTTTATCATTTATGTAGAGACGGTGTTTTGATGTTAGACCCAGAATCACAACCTGTAACAAAATAGAAAAATAGTAAAATATTAATTATGATTTCAGTGTCTGTAATTTAGAGGAAGTTATGATTTGAACTTATATACAATCACCTTAACGAATCACCATCACATTAACACAGCTTTTATTTGTTTTTATAGCTTTGTTAGGAAGACCTTTTCTTCATGACCTCTGACACTGGTTGAAGGAAGGAAGGAAGATTTATCCTCACACTGGAGACCTAACCTGAATACTGACAGAGTGTACCTTGCTCAAGGTACCCAAGGGTGAGGTGGTGTTGTCAAACTGGGCAATGGATAAGTCTACCACCCAATAATAAATACAGTCCCTCCGACAAGCAACCACTGAGTTTTCTCATCATCATCATCGTCGTCGTTGTTTAACATCCGCTTTCCATGCTGGCATGGGTTGGATGGTTTGACTGAGGGCTGGTGAGCCAGAAGGCTGTGCCAGGCTCCCTCAGAAGGATCAATATGGTAGAAGACATATAACCAAGCTGCTGTGCAGAAGGATTGAAATCAGAGCCATGTGATTGTAAAGTAAACTTCTTAATACACAGCCATTCCTGTAAACATGCATGCAGAGACTTCGGTCAGTTTGGAGCTAAAGTAGAAGACACTTGCTCGGGTGCCACCACACAGTGAGATTGAACCTGGAACCATGTGGTTGGGAAGCAAGCTTCGTACCAAACAGCTGTACATGCACCTATAACAATATGTTTAGATATGATTGCATACAATCAAATTTAATTTTCACAGATTTCCTGGAAGGAAAATGAGTCCTCACCTTGCCACTGATCTGACAGACAGCCATAGTTGAACACTGCTGAGGAAATATCACAGGTGCTCCAGCTTCAGACATCCAAGGCGATAAAACTTGGGTACCTTTAAAAGAAAAAAAATAATAATAAAATAATGTAGCAAACATTTCTCTTATTCTTTGAATTGTACATAGCATGGTCGTGTGGTAAGAAGCTTACTTTCCAACCACATGGTTCTGTTTTCAGTCCCACTGTGTGGCACCTTGGGCAAGTGTCTTCTACTATAGCCCCAGACCGACCAAAGCCTTGTGAGTAGACTTGGTAGATGGAAACTGAAAGAAGCCCATTGTGTATATATATATATATATATATATATATATATATATGTGTGTGTGTGTGTGTGTGTGTGTGTGTGTGTGTGTGTGTGTGTGTGTGTCTGTGTTTGTCCCCCCAACATCGCTTGACAACCGATGCTGGTGTGTTAACATCCCCGTAACTTAGCAGTTCGGCATAAGTACTAGGCGTACAAAGAATAGGTCCTGGTGTCTATTAGTTCGACTAAAAGGTGGTGCTCCAGCATGACCGCAGTCATATGACTGAAACATGTAAAAGAATCTAATAGGTGCCTTGATCTGAGAAAGTATTTAAACTGAAGGAACCATGTTATGGAAGAACCACTCTAAGCATTTAATAACACGCAAAAATGTTAAATTCACTTAATTTTGGCATCTTTTCTGATGCTAACTCTGCCCTATTTTTCAAGTAAGAGATCCTTTATTTCATACATCTTTGGAGGTACAGAGCTAATAGACAATTTGTTGACAGAGGAAATGGCAACACCACAAGTAATTGTAGTTTGCACTTTCAGAGAAGTGCATGCACAGAGGCACACATACCTATGTATGTACGTCAAAGACTCGAGGTATTTCGTGTTGCAAGACAGTGTAGGAGAGAGAATAGTGATGTTGTAGGAGAGAAATGTGTTCGCATGGATGATGGTACGCTTGCACTAAATGAGGCTGCAAAGAAAGAGGTCTGGAGATGCCACTACGATAGATTGCTTAATAAAGAGAATGGATGGGAGGAAGAGAGCCTGCCGTATGTCGACCCAATAGAGGGACCAGCTATCCGAGTTGATAGTACCAGGGTAGATAAAGCAATTAAGAGTATGAAGACCGGGAAAGCCCCTGGCCCATCAGGAATCACTGCAGAGATGCTCAAAATATCTGGCAGTGTTGGCT
>NC_068983.1:38543300-38549092 GCF_001194135.2 Octopus bimaculoides | reverse complement strand
GTGGCACATGAGATGCACCATTTTGAGCGTGGCCGTTGCCAGTACCGCCTGACTGGCTCCCGTAGGATTTTCGAGTGAGATCGTTGCCAGTGCCCCTGGACTGGCTTGTGCGGGTGGCACATAAAAGACACCATTTCGAGCGTGGCCGTTTTCGTGCGGGTGACACGTAAAAGCACCCACTACACTCTCTGAGTGGTTGGCGTTAGGAAGGGCATCCAGCTGTAGAAACTCTGCCAAATTAGATTGGAGCCTGGTGTTGCCATCCGGTTTCACCAGTCCTCAGTCAAATCGTCCAACCCATGCTAGCATGGAAAGCGGACGTTAAACGATGATGATGATGATGATGATGATGATATGCATGCATGCATATATTATCGGCCACACATACAGAGTGAATGTGTTTTATTTAAATGTTCTTTTGCTATGGGATAACATCCAGGGTAAGCTCCCTATACAATGCCGAGTGTGCATACACTATGTATTGACAATTAAGAAGTCCCTTAACCCCTTGGGGGGGTCATTGGGGGTGCTGCAGCCATGAAGTGTATCTAGGGCGAGAAAGCCTGGCAGAGCCCATCCCCCTCCAGGCTCAACTCATTTCTACAGCTGAGTGGACTGGAGCAACCTGCAATGAAGTGTTTTGCTCAAGAACGCAACACATCGCCCGGTCCAGGAATCGAAACCACAATCCTTAAAGTCCTGAACCCGACACCCTAACCACTAAGCCATGTGCCTCCACTATGTATGTGTGATTGATAATGTTTACCTTAGTAGAACTGTTTTTAATTAGTAAATTAATTTTCTTTCAAGCATGCTATGCTGCAACACATCATCAAACAAACTTCACCCTATTTGCATATAAGTCACAGACCAGCGATTCATTTCATTTCAAGGTGACCCAAGTGCACTATATTGATAAGCCACAATAATGGTATCTACCATTTTCGATTAGTTTAGAGTGAGTTGTCTCACCTGGTCTGGGACACTTGGTGTTCTTTAACACTCAGTGTCATGTAGGGAGCTCTCCTTGGACACTATCCCACAGCAAATGGGCATTTAAACAAAACACATACATTATGTATGTGTGACTGATAAAGATTATATTACTAGCACTGCTTTAAATTTGTAATTTAATATGCACAGACATACACAATGGGCTTCTTTCAGTTTTTGTTGACCAAATCCACCCACAAGGCTTTGGTAAGACTAGGATGAGAGTAAAAAAACACTTGCCCTAACTGTTGCATAGTGAGATTGAACCCAAAACAGTGTGGTTAGGAAGTGAACTTCTCAACCACACAACCATGCCTGAAGTATTATAATTTCCTCACTTTCAGAGTCAGTCCTGACTTTTGGGAATGTACTTTATTATATTAACCGTCTAAGCAATTTCACTAAAATGGACATTGTTAAATGGAAATAATCAGTGTAAAATGAACAACTCATTGAGTAGGGATCAGAAAATAATATAACTTACTAATATCATATGCCAGGATTTCTCTCTGCAAGGTTTGTATGAAAATGGTATTAACAACAGCAGCAGCATATATCATGTTAAAGATATTGTCAGGTACAACCTGTGTAGAGCTGGTAACCAGAAGAAAAGAGAATGTTTATGTAAATAAAATGATCTGGAGAACAATGTTGTGTTTGTATGTGTGTATTTGTGTATATGTATACAGGGTGGCCCAAAAGTAAGTTTACAGTTATGGCGTAGGCACTTTAAATTTCTTTTAAAACATTTTATTACATTTAAATTTCTATCTTACAATTAATTAAATAAGCATATAATGATGGTTTCATATTCTTTTATAATTAAGATCTAAATGGTTAATATATGAATGCGAAAGAGATAGTTTTGAATAACTGTAAACCTACTTTTGGGCCACCCTGTATATATATATATATATAATTGAATATTCTAAACCTTCAATAATAAAACTAACGATAAATTTTTATAGTAATTAATGCAAAAAGAAATAAATAATGATAATAATAAATGCGTAATGATAATAACAATAAAAAAAAACTAATTAATAAAAGAGAATTAAAAAAAATATATTGAAACCTTTGAGTAAAAGTATTATCTTTTTGAGAGAGAGTTACTTCACAGAGGACACTGGTATCATCTTTCTGGAGGCAATACATGAGAATTGTATCACTGATACCCAAAACTGTGTGTACCGATAATGGAAATGTTCCATAGTTTTCTACTGGTCTGAAAAACAAGAGGAAATTATAATCATGATTATTATTGTGTTTGTTTGTTCATTTGTTTGTCTGTGGACAAGATATCTCAAGAACTGCTGAATGGATTCAGATGAAATTTTCAGGGATGTTTAACCTCATGACTGGCATGAACTGATTAGATTTCTGGATTATTTTTCCGCCTATTTTACTTAATTTTTGAGAGGGGTCGGGTTCATTTTTGATATTCTTGTTTGTGAGAGCAGTCGAGTTTATTTCAGATATTCTCATTTTAAAAATCATCTCTGGCTAATCATTGAGAGGAAGTTGCTGTTGCCTTATTATTGAATGAGAGAGCAGTGCATGCCATCAAAGTAACACTGGGGAGCAAATATACGAAGCCCAATATAGTCACCATGACTACCTGTATAAGGGTACACCAGGCACATGCATCAAAACCATGTGCACGCGACATAGTGACCTCATATCAAGATTAACAGTGCATGGCCTTGCAGGTGGGGCCCAGTTAGAATTTTCTTCAGGTCAAGTAGCCCATCTTGCTCAAAAGGTCCCTGAATAAGGGTTGTTTAAGGGTGTTGGATGAAACATTAATGTGTCCAGTGGTGAATTATCCAAACCCCAAAGAATTCCTCTCAATACATTCCCCACTACTTCTGCTCGTGATCAGAGATGTATATATTGTCAGCCACTAAGGAACATGCTCAACAGGTTAAGGTCAAACAACTGACAAGCAAATCTGTGATATTGAGCAGAATATTTGCTGCATCCCATCTTTTATACCAAGACCAAACAATGTACATATTAATCCTATAGGCACAAGGGCTGAGATTTGGTGGGGAGAAGGGAGGAGGAAAGGGGCTGGTTGATTACATTGACCCTTGTGCTCAACTGGTCCCAGAGTGTGATGCAATATGTAATAAAATTTACTTACTCAAATGAGCCTAATAAGCAAGGAAGAGGACATTTTATACTAAATTCTTTGCCTCCACATATTTCAACAGCTGATTTATCGGTTGATTCAACTAAAAAATAAATAAATAAATAAATAAATAAATAAATAAAAAGGTTTAATGATTATAAATAAAATCAAATTTTGAAAAAACTCCAGTGGAAAGTGTTGTAGGTTTGTCTGTGGTCAATTGCTATGATATATTTCAAAGTGGAGTTATTTCAATACTGGAGTCAAGCCAAAAGTTATTGTTAGAAAAATTACAATTGAAATTTTATTGTCTGAGGAGAGTCATTCTCTTTTAGTGCCTTATTTAACACACACACTGGTTCAGTTTCCACTCATTTACTTATTTTTTTGAAAATATCCGTTGCGTCTTGCAACCTTTTCAATAGTCATTGACTCTGACTATTGAAAAGGTTGCAAGATACAACGAAAATTTTAGAAAAAATAAAAAAGTAAATGAGTGGAAAATGAACCGGTGAGTGTGTTAAATAAGGCACTAAAAGAGAATGACTCCTCTCAGATACAATAAAAGATGCTTCAACACGCGAATTCACATAAAGAATCTTGCAAACCAAATACAAAAATGAGATACAATTGAAATATTATACAGAAAGGATACATTATAAAGAAATAAACACAGACAGTTTGAATTACCATGTGTAAAAATCTCGTGGAGAAGGCTACTAGTAACAGCTGCCATCATAGAAGGAAAAAACAAAAAAAAAACACTAGATGATGTAGTCACATGATGTATTGTTTGACAAAAAAAAAAAGACAGGGCTGTCACAGTTAGAATGGCTTTAATCATTGCTCTATGGACCTATGATTAAACAACTCCTCGCCACCACCAACACTGCAGCCATCATCACTATCATTATCATCATCACCACCCAACATCCATGTTCCATGCTGGCATGGGTTGAATGGTTTGACAGGTTGCAGGGGCTGTGTTGGGGTCCAATGTCTTCTTTGGCATAGTTTCTATGTATATCATCATTATCATCATCGTTTAACATCCATCTTCTATGCATGCATGGGTAAGACAGTTGACTGGAGCTGGCCAGGTAGGAAAACTACTCTATGCTACTGTATCTGTTTTTGGCAGGGATTTTACGGCCATATGCCCTTCCTAACACCAGCCACTCTGCAGAATGGGCTCAGTGCTTTTTATATGGCACTAGCACAGGCGAGGTTAGTTTTGACATGATTTTTACAGCTGGATGCCCTTCTATACACCAACCACCCCATAGAGTGGACTCAGTGCTTTTTATGTGGCACCAGCACAGGGAAGGTCAGTTTTGGCATGGTTTTTACAGCTGGATGCCCTTTCAAATGCCAACCACATTACAGTGTGGACTGGATGCTTTTAATGTGGCACCAGCACTGGCAGGGTAACTAAGTAACTCACAAGACAAGGAATTGTGAGAGGGGCAGGAGCATTTGAGGAGAGAAACTTGTGTCAGAGGATGAAAGGTTAGAAATAGAATGTGACAAAGAGACAGAAGCAGGTGTCTTGCCACAATAGGGGGGGGGGGGGAGGAATTAGAGGATGCTTTTTTTGTGTGCTGTAGGCACATTGTGTGTGTGTGTGTATACACGTTTGTCTCCTTAACATAGGAAAATAACTTACTATTGTTTTCATGATAAGTAAACAATGCAATCACTCCATTGTCTAAAAGAACACCGATATCAGCTGTGGGCATACCATAGTTATTCAATGGTGATGATGGAAAAAAGAACACCTGGTTGGCAGGAGCAGGAAGTAGTAATTTGTAGGTATACATAGGAGGTGGTACCACCTGTAGTGCCATGGGTGTTACCAAAATCTGAGCTACAAAAGAAATATAAGATTTAAAATAAATTTTCAGTTTTCGTTCGAGAGAAAATAAAATTTAAAGCTTCAAATCGTTCAACATTAAAAAATTCAAACCATATTCTTAGTTAATTATTAATGAGATGAAATACTTGTCTAAACCATACAAGCATGAAAAAATGGAAGTAAATATGATATGATAAAAAAAAACAAAAAAAAAAACATACCTCCATCAATGACAGCCACAACACTATCATCACTGACTACAGTGTTCCAGTACCATGAGTAATGCATATAGCAGCCATCTGAAGTGACAATATGCAGCTTGTATGCTTGTTCAGGGTCCCATAGAAGAGCTGCAACTTCCTTCTCTTTGGCTGGATCAAAGACTAAACTCTGTTTTAGGTACCAGTGATAATTGTTAACTGTCCATAACTGGACTTGAGGAGAAAATTTGCAAAGAAAAAAAAACAGAAAAAAAGGTTAAATATAATTTCATGGCAATATATTGTACAAATTAAAAACAAATATGTAATAGTTGTATGCTGTCAACTTAATGTGACAGTCCCCTGAAGGGAATAATACTACTGTTGGTTAGACCTAAGAAGCTGCACCGCTTCCTGTCGGCCTTGACACATTTCCTGTGTCCTTATGTGTCCACAATTCTCTTGTCTTTATGTAACCATAAGGACACAGGAAATGTGTTAAGGCTGACAGGAAGTGTTGCAGCTTCCTAGGTCTAACCAACAGTAGTATTATTCCCTTCAGTGGACTGTCACATCAAGTTGACAGCATACAACTCGCATCACTACTGCA
>NC_068983.1:38529695-38543290 GCF_001194135.2 Octopus bimaculoides | reverse complement strand
CTTCAGTGGACTGTCACATCAAGTTGACAGCATACAACTCGCATCACTACTGCATAAATCTCTCTGAGAGATTTAGAAATGTATTATTTCTAAATATGTAGTAGTAGTAGTTCAGCACCCATTCCGTTTCTGATTACATATAGATATTGAAAGAAAATGTATATGTATATACACATACTAAAACTGCAGGCTTTCTGGTTAAAAAACAAAACAAAAAAAACCCTACCTCCCTTATCTTGTCTGCAAATCTCTATCCTTACCACAATCTTTGCTCCTTCTCTTCATTCTAAATAATATTGCATACAACTGGAGTAAACATTTAGCCATTTGAAGATTACTAAATAAAAAAAAACAACCCAAGGGGCTGAGGGGGCTTATGAGCAAGCCATGTTCTTGTTTTGTCTCCTTTATGATGTTCTTCCATCTAGGGATTGCATACATGTGTTTTTTTTTAACAGAATATAAGACAGATGTGGTGGTTTCAGGCCTCCAATAGCAAAGAAGCTAAGCAACACTTTTCCATTCAGCCATAATCTGATGATTGCAAGTTTAACTCTCAAAATTCTGGAAGGTCATAAATATAAAGCTGTCGGATAATACTGATTGGCCGTTACTCAGCATACTCTGCAAAGTGGTTGGCATTAGGAAGGGCATCCAGCTGTAGAAATATGTTAGATCAGACTGGAGCCTGGTGCAGTCTCTGGCTTGCCAGCACTGGTCAAACTGTCCAACCCATGCCAGCATGGACAACGAACGTTAAATGATGATAATGATGATGAATAACAATGTACTTGTTTTGTCTTGATGTAAAAGATGAGCTATAGCAAATATTCTGCTCAATACCACAGATTTGCTTGTCAGTTGCTTGACCATAACCAGTTGAGCATGTCCTTTAGTTGTTGACAATATGTGCATCTTTGATCACAAACAGTGGGGGAGCATTGTAGCCATGAGTTGAGAGGAGTTTAAATTCAACCCTGGAAACATGGGTGTTTCACTCATCACTCTTAAACAACCCTTATTTAGAGATCCTTTGAGTGGGATGGGCTACTCAACCAGAAAATTCTAACTCAGCCCCACCTACATGGTCATGTTGTGTTTATCCAGATATGATGTCACCATGTTGTGCACATGATTGTGATGCATGCACCTAGTGTACTCTTATCAGACAAGTAACCATGATGGGTATACTGGGTTACATACCATCACTTTGATGGTATGCACTGCTCTCTCGCTCAATGATAATATATCCTCTATCATCATCATCATCATTTAATGTCCGTTGTCCAAGCTGGCATGGGTTGGACGGTTTGACTGGGGCTGGTAAGCTGGAAGGCTGTACAAGACACCAGTCTGATTTGGCATGGTTTTCTATGGCTGGATGCCCTTCCTAATGCCAACCACACTGAAAATGTAATGGGTGCTTTTACGTGCTATTTGTGTGACACCAGTGTAGTGACATGGTAATAAAGACATCTATTCATAAATTCAGGCAGATTAGTTTGTTAACATGCTGAAATATTCCTTTGGTGTGAAATTAGTTAGATCAATGAAATAATGTTAGAAAGTCTACCATCATTGGTCAATTTAACATATAGGCAAAAACGTCTTGAATTTTATCAATTTTTGTTCCAAAAATTAAGATTCAAGATGCTTCGAGAAACTCAAAGAACCTTAAGTAGAAGGATGTAAACGCCCAAAATTTTAAGGGATTTTCAGTGATTTCAAGCTGTTACAGGAATCTTTGTCACTCGATCACTCATTTTCATTCTTTATGCTATAAGTGAGAAGTATCTATCTTGATATTTCGTAATGTCGCTTAGGCGCTTAACAAATGGCCTTCTGTCATACTAAAATTCTTCCTTTCAATTAGTCAAGGATAACAAACTAGCTAGAGTAAATTAAATAACTTACACTCTCATAGATTTAATACTAGACATATTGCACTACAAGCTGTAATAATGACTTCTTATCTTGGCACCAGAACATTTTCTTGCAATCACACATCACACTTGATAGCTCATTGAATCATACCAGTTTATTACTGGTATTTGTTTGATTACTACACGAGGCAATATTCTATCAAGTCTTATGCTTTGGCATTCAAACTTACTGAAAGACTTTGGCTGGAGTTTTTCATTTTTGTTCAGTTCTTCACACCATATGAGCAACACTGTGGAGTCTATGTTCCAAAGAAGCTTCTTCACCTACAGTAAAGACAAAACAGCCACATTAATGAACTTCAGATAATCATTTACCAATATTTTTAAGCAGATTCGTCTACAGCTGTGTCTGCCGGGACATATTTGCTGTTCACAAACACTGGCAACCAAAACAATGACAACAACAACATGTTCTTATTTGGCACAAGAGTGTGAGTTTGTAATGAAAGAGTACAATGAATTCAATCAACCTGAGTACATGATCAGTATTTATCTTTAAACACATAAAGCGAGCCGGGCCACAATCGTGGCTGTCAGGCACAGGTTGACAGGCCATGATTGTGACCCAGACTGATGCATTTAATTTATGGGCATTTGTTGGGGTCTAATGTCACTCAAATGCTCCGATACCCCACAGAATGCAAGAGGACTAATAGTTCAACTAATGACTTTTCAGATGATGTAAAACTTGCCACCAATATATACTAAGAAGGCATTTAAACTATTTTTGGTTTTTATGTGTGCATGGTAGTCTTATTTTTATAAAATGTGCTCAGCAGTCCATGCTATGTAAGTGCAAATCCCAGTGCTTTATGGGTTAAACACAAGTCCAATGCCCCCATGTTTCTGCTATTTCACTATCTTTTATAATAATACTATGTGTTCATCAACATTATCATCATTTAACATCTACTTTTCATGCTGGTATGGGTTTGACAGTTTGATAGGACTTGGCAAGCCAGGGAGCTGCACCAGGCTCCAACTGCCTGTTTTGACATAGTTTCCATGACTGGATGCTCTTCCATATGGCAACCACTTTACAGAGTGTACTGCACACTTTTTTTTACGTGGCACCAGCACAGGTTCATGTGTATGTGTGTGTATTGTTGTTGACACTCCGTTGCTTATGACGTCGAGGGTTCCAGCTGATCCGATCAACAGAACAGCCTGCTCGTGAAATTAACATGCAAGTGGCTGAGCACTCCACAGACACGTGTACCCTTAACGTAGTTCTCGGGGATATTCAGCGTGACAGAGTGTGATAAGGCTGACCCTTTGAATTACAGGCACAACAGAAACAGGAAGTAAGAGTGAGAGAAAGTTGTGGTGAAAGAGTACAGCAGGGTTCGCCACCATCCTCTGCAGGAGCCTCGTGGAGCTTTAGGTGTTTTCGCTCAATAAACACTCACAACGCCCGGTCTGGGAATCAAAACCCCGAGTCCGCTGCCCTAACCACTGGGCCATTGCGCCTCCACATGTGTGTGTATATACATATATATATACATACACACACACACACATGTATATGAGTCCATGTATATATGTATGTGTGTATACTTATATATATGTTTGTTTGTATGTGTCTTATCATCATTGTTTTAACATTTACTTTCCCAGGTTTGCATGGTTCGGATAGAATATGTTGAGGCAGATTTTCTACAGAATGACCTTCCTGTTTTCAAGTAAAGTAATATTTCTTCATAGCCATGTTTTCAGTGGCAGACTGGAAACGAACAACCTTGATTGTAGGACGGTAATGCTTATTTACAACACTCATGTGATTTCACAAGATATACACACACACACAAACACAGAGAGCTTCTTTCAGTGTCTGTCCACCAAATCCACTCACAAGGATTTGGTTGACCCAGGACTATAGAAGAAGTCACATACCCAAGATACAGTGCAATGGAACTGAACCTGAAACCACATGGTTGGGAAGCATGTACACCTGCCTATCCATCCATCATTTTGAATCCGGGTTTTCTCCCCGTTAACAAGGGTGGCTAGATCTCCTCAATGCCATAGCAACCGCCCTCACACCATCTTGCCCAGTTTTGGGCGTCCTCCCTTCTCAAGCCAAACCTCCCAACCTCCTCCTCCACCTGCCCCCTCCACATTTGCCTCAGTCTACCTCACTTTTGCTGTCCATTTACCTAAAACTCTAGCACCCTCTTCAGAACATGCTCCTCATCCTGCCTCAACACATACCCATACCACTGCACTCCACTCACCCTTGCCAGCCATTCCACTGATTCTTCCAACCCCAGCATCCACCACATTTCTTAAAAATCATGGTAGAGGCCTTGGTCTCAGGACCACTCATGTCTAGAAACTGAGGTTAGGGGTAAGCAAGGGTGATCCAGCTAAAGAAAAAGCCTCAAAGAAGCATGCACACCTATATTTATATATATTCATGTAGATGTATGCATGTGTTAGTGTCCCTTCTTTATAGCAACTATTTGGCCCTTTCATTACCATACTTCTGTTGAAACACACTGCTTTTATTTCAGTTAATTATTAACATGAAATTTTTATGGGAGATTTTAATTTAGAACACTTTAAAATGGAAAGTTTGTATCAAAGAGGCACATGTGTCTCAGGTGGGTTGGTGTCAAAGCGTTAAAATAAATCAAATAAAGCAAAAAAAAAATTACAGCCAAAACAAGTAAATAGCTTTAAAAAATTAATAGGCTAAATTGAAATAGATACCTGTGTGGTTTGAACATCAAAAGGTAAAGTGAACTCCCCATGTTGTAAACCATTCTGTTCAAAGAATATAATATCATGTTTATTTGGCTTGACCTGAGAACTAACAATTAAACTGCCAGTAGGTCTGAAATGAAAGGAAAAGATAAGAGGTTTGTATTAAGTACAGAATGGATAAGTTCTTACAAGACCATATCACCATCCTACACTGCCTTATACAGATGAAATTTAACTGCAGAGAAGGTCTGATACAATGTACACATTCCAAGTCATTTTTGGCCAACCTATAACTATCAATGCAGTTGTACATTATCAGAGTTAGCCGATTGCCTGGTTTAACACCATGTGATCTTTAGGTGCTTCTAGGGGACTTCACTCTGTTATAGTATTTGGGTCAAGTCTAACCCTGGAAACCTTGAAAAAGGATCCTGGATGCTTCCATTCCCTTGCTAACTAAATGGTTAAAAAACTCCAACAAAACTAATTGAGCCACCATCAACTAAGTCGTTCAAATTTATTTTGTAAAGCTAAAAGGTCAGTCTCAGATTAAATCCCTCAAGATGTAGTTTACCACCATCTTTACACTTGGAAGCCTAGTTATTGGGTTCATTATTTGTATAACATTTCAATAATTACCTCAACATTACTGGTTCTGGTACCGGTGGCATGTAAAAAGCACCAACCGATCGTGACATGTAAAAAGCACCCACTACACTCTCGGAGAGGTTGGCATTAGGAAGGGCATCCAGCTGTAGAAACTCTGCCAGATCATACTGGAGCCTGGTGCAGCCACTGGCCCTCCAGACCTTAGTCAAACCGTCCAACCAATGCCAGCATGGACAACAGACGTTAATCAATGATGATGATGATTAGCTAAGTTATTTTGTACAACATTTTACAATAAGTTAAGTATTTGAATGATTGGATTGTCTTTTCAATGTAAAAACCAATCAATCAATCAATATTTATCCTACATCACAGTGTGATAAACCAAAATGAATTCCTTTAGTTGTAACCAAAGATATCTAACGATATCTGATTAGCTGAGAACGGAGAAAAGAGATATAAATGTTGTGATGTTCATATCTTTAAAGTCCAATAGCTGCCACTGGAAAGTGAAAGCAGGTTGTCAACTCATTAGAATCTTACCTCACCATCATCATCATCCAGTGTTTTAAATCCAGGTTTTGTCTCCATTAACAGGGGTGGCCAGATCTAGTTCAATGCCATAGCAACTGCTCTCACACCATCTCGCCCGGTTTTGGGCATCCTCCTTTTCCAAACCAATCCTTCAGTCTACCTTGCTTTCGCGCTCCATTTACCTCAAACACAATCACCCTCCTCAACACATGTGCATACCACCTCACTCCATTCGGCCTTGCCAACCATTCCACCAATTCCTCCAACCCCAGCTTTCCTATCAAATTCTCAGTCCGCCTCATACGAAACAACTTCACCCCACACATCTCTGTTCTATAAAACCTATCAGCAAAAAAAAAAAAAAAAAAAACCCGAGAAAAAGAATCTTACTTCCAAGCAACCTCTTTTTCTTGACCGACTACTAACTCACTGGTGGAATGAAGAACAGCCTCTCTTGTCCAAACTCTGAGCTGACGATAACCTAAGAAAACAAAAAGAAAAAAATACACCAAATTTATCACCATCACCACCTGGATGCGCTTCCTGTCACCAATCCATACCTGTTTTCAAGCAAGATATTGCTTGAAGGCGGATGCTAAATGATGATGATGATGATGATGATGAGATGTGCTGGAGGATCATATCCTGTTTGAAGTTTCAATTTTTGGTTTTGTTTTGATGTCCTGAATGCCCTTCCTAACACCAACCACTTTTTGGAGTATACTGAGTACATTTTATTGAAGTACTAGAACTACATAGGTAGTTACATCTAAACCAAGAGTAAATGGTCCTCTTTATCCTAATTAGTTCTTTCTACAGGAGGCACACGGCCTCAAATTTCTAGGGAAGGGACTAGTTGATTATATTGACCCCAGTGTGGAACTGGTACTTATTTAATCGACCTCAAAAGGACGAAAGGTGAAGTCAATCTCGGTGGAATTTGAACTCAGAACATAGTGACGGACAAAATACCACTCAGATTCTGCTAGCTCACCGCCTTTCTATTTACCCTGTTTAATAACAGATCATCATCAATCATTTAAAGTCCATTTTCTATGCTGGCATGGGTTGGATGGTTTGACAGGAACTGACAAACTAGAGGGTAGCACTAGGATCCAGTTGTTTGTTTCAGTATGGTTTCTACAGTTGGATACTCTTCCTAATGTCAACCACTCCATGAGTGTAATGGGTGCTTTTACGTGCCACCGATATCTGTCACAACTGCAGCTTTGCTTGGCTTGACGGGTCTTCTTCTCAAGCACGACATAATGCCAAAGGCCTTGGTCATTGCCCCCATGAGGCCCCAAAGCCTCTCACAAGACTTTGGTTGGGTCAACATCATCAGCATCGTTTAACGTCCGCTTTCCATGCTAGCATGGGTTGGACGATTTGACTGAGGACTGGTGAACCAGATGGCTACACCAGGCTCCAATCTGATTTGGCAGAGTTTCTACAGCTGGATGCCCTGCCTAACGCCAACCACTCAGAGAGTGTAGTGGGTGCTTTTACGTGCCACCGGCACGAAGGCCAGTCAGGCGGTACTGTGTACTTTGAAATACTTGAACATAGAAATTTTCTGATATTTAAAGCAATGATTTAGATATTTTAAATACTTTGAATAAAATTATTCAATTTACTGTGTAAAAGAATTGAAACTAAATTGTTGTGATAGACAACATTCTATATTAAAACTTAATTTGGTTGTAAACAAACCCACATTGGTTGTCAAGTGGTGGTGAGGAGACAAACATAAAACACATATATATACACACACACATGAATGATGAGCTTTCACCCAGTTTCCATCTACCTAATTCGCTCACAAGGCATTGGTCAGCCTGAGGCCATAAAAGACACTTGCTTAAGGTGCCATGTAGTGGGACTGAACCCAAAACCATGTGGTTACAAAATGAGCCTCTTAACCACATCAAATGGTGTAAATTAAAATATTTGTAACAGTAAAGCTGATCAAATAATATTTATAATAACATAACATTATATTTCAGAAATATTTATTTCTCTATTGCCCACAGAGGGGACAAACAAGGACAGACAAAGGGATTAACTCAATTACATCGACCCCAGTGCATAACCGGTACTTATTTAATCGACCTCGAAAGGATGAAAGGCAAAGTTGACCTTGGTGGAATTTGAACTCAGAATGTAAAGACAGACGAAATACCGCTAAGCATTTCTCCCGGCGTGCTAACATTTCTGCCAGCTCGCCACTTTTTCAGAAATATTAAAAATTCAATACCTTGATGTATGGTAGAAGTCACAAAGTATTGGCCATCTCCACGCCAACTAATATAGGCCTTCATATCGTCCCATTCTAGGGCTGGCTGAGCTGGCTTAAATAAAAAATGAAAAAGATAAATTGTTGTACATGAAGGAGTAACAAAAGAAGCTGTAGTAAAATATCAGAAGAGATACATGAAACTTAAGAAATTATCTAAAGAAAGTAGAAAGAAAGGATCTTAACCTCAGATTTCTTCTTGGCTGCTTCTTTACCTTCGGTTCCATGGAACTGTGTTTCTTTCTTACCCCAGCCAACGTTTATGAATTCCGCTAAAAGAAAATAATTAATATGAAAAATATGTTTTACATATAGAAATATGTGTCATAAGACCTCCCAAAATTAGACACCAACACCTAAGAATTATCTATGCCTAAGATTACCTATGAAGAAAAACCAACCAATACGAAAGTGATCCCCATGAACACTTTCCACTTTACTAGAATGAAGGACAACTCAAAATAATGAGATTTAGATATAAGAAATTCACAATCAAGCATAATAAATGTGGATTCCCATCATCAGCTGCCCAATGGATATTATTACTATGGTTTTGACACTTGAGAAGTACCATTCAATCAGCTTTAAAATTATAAACGCTGCCTGGGAATTGACAAGTAACATCAGAGTAAGCAAATAGCTACAATGTAATTCTACAGAAATTTGTTCTAAATTATTATTGATTTCTAATATAAGCACAAAGCCATGTATTTCTTGGAGAGTAAAGTCAATATAACTAAGACCAACACTTTTATGTTATTGACTTCAAAAGAATGAAGTTGACCTCATCAGGATTTGAACTTAGAACATAGAGGGATTAACTAAATGTTAGTTTCAAATTTTAGCACATGGCCATTAACCTCTTACCCAGCAAAGATGAGTTAACTTGTCTTCACCTAATTTGTCTTTTTCAGAATGTGACAAGTAAACTCGTCCAAAACATAATTTCAAAAACAGTAACAGACAAGTTAATATGTCAATTTACAGCATTTCTAGCTATTTTCTGGGTTTTTTTTTCTAGTATAAATTATATACAGATGTTGAGTTGAGCTCAGAAAAATAAATGTATAAAAAAAAAATTTGAGAAGACATGCTAAAACAAGAGTAAAATAAATGTGTAATTCCCTGTTACGTTTGATGATAAAGTTAGGAAAAATAAAAGCAATAATTAAAAAAATACTAAGAAGATACTGGAAGATGAGTTATCTCATTTTTGCCGAAAATGGTATTCTCAAGATAAAATTTCAAATAAAATATTGGAAATAGATAAAAACTAAAGTCATTTTCATAACCAGCATTAAAAATACTATAAAAAAAATTCATCTGAAAATGAAACATTATTTACATTTGACAGATATTTGTCCTCATCTTGCTTGTTAACACGTTTCAGCTGATATACTCTTCAAAAGGATGAAAGACAAAGTTGACCTTAGCAGAATTTGAACTCAGAATGTAAAGACAGAAGAAATGCCACTAAGCATTTCACCCAGTGTACTAACGATTCTACCAGCTGGCCACCTTTGGATTAACTAAATATTAAAAGGCATTTTGGTTATCTGTCTACCAATCCCGTCAATCTGCCAATATTGGATTCAATTATCATTAGCATTGTTATGCTAATGATAACGATGCAATATGGTGAAAATTTACTGGTTTTTTTTTACCTGGTGTAATGAGAAACTTTGCAAAAAAGTTGTTAACCATTATTTCAGTTGTGCCATAGGCCTTTCTTTCCATGGATAAACCTGATCTGTTTTACATTTTTACCCCGCCTTATTTTGCTGTTTACACGTCCCAAACACTTTCAATCCCTTTTGATCGTATTTTTCTTTTCTTTCTTTCAAAAAGAAAAATTCTACATTGTATCATCCCCTCTGTGTTCAGCCCTGCGTGGCTAATAAAGAAAGATATCTATCTATCTATATATTATATATATAAGGAGTGAATATTCAAATGAATATCTACAAAGATAATTTTATTGGTATTATTATCAGCAGTAAATTTAGATAATAACAACAACAAAAATACAGGTGTAAAAATATAGCAAGTAATAATAGCATTCAATAGCTAGAGAATAAAATTTATAATTATAAATTTTTATATATATATATATATATATGTATGTATGTATGTTAATTGTATTTTTATATACATAATGTTTTGTGCATACAACCCATTCAAATTGTGGAAGTTGTTCCCCTTTATGTGGTTTACTTTCTAGATTATCTGACACAGGCTCTACTTACTGGCTGCAGTTGTTCTGTTTATATTTTGTACTTGAAAGTTCATCCCGCTGTCTTCTTTGTCTCATAATGCTTGACTAATGTTTTTATATTCATAAATTCTGATGATTAAATTAATTTTCTCTTTTTTCTCATTGGTAAATCTAATCAATATATACAGTACACTATGTGTCAATATATATTTAATACAATATATGTATTTGCATATGCAAATTAATTCCACTATTAATTATTCTACTACATATATTCTACTATTACCTTATATATTCAACTTACTGAGAGATTCCATGCATTTATCTTAAGCCTTTTCATTACACTGCACGATTGGATTTCTATGCATATATGCAATACATTCTATGTATACACACACACACACACACAACAAATTAAAGTTGGGGGTTACAGCACAAGTAAAAATATAAGGAAAAGAATCTGAAAATGCAGGAATCTTTTAAAAGTATTTATTAACCTAACCGGTTTTACTTATTTAAAAAGATTTTCAAAAGTAAAGTATGAGGCTTTGTGTATCGTCTGTAGTGTGAAAAATTAGTTTACACAAATGTATTGAAATCAAGTGATAGAGTCTTTGACAATGATAGGAAAATTATTGAGGCATTGTGTATCCTCTGTGATGAATCAAAAAATAGTTTACATAAAAACATTCAGATCAGGGAATAAAATGCTTCACAATGATAAGAAGGTAAAAATTGTTTACATAAATCAAGTAATAGAGTCTTTGACAAGAAGATAAATGGTGTTTGGTTTGTCAGTCAGTGAGTGCTAAAGTACAAGTCTCACTGTAATCAGAAACCATCAATAAGACTAACACTTTAGCACCCATTGATTGACAAACCAAACACCACTTATCTTCTTGTCAAAGACTCTATTACTAGATTTGGATATATTTATGTAAACTAATTTTTATTTTCTTATCATTGTTAAAACTTTTTATTCCCGGATCTGAATGTTTTATGTAAACTATTTTTTGATTCATCACAGAGGATACACAAAGCCTCAACATTTTTCCTATCATTGTCAAAGACTCTATCACTTGATTTCAATACATTTATGTAAACTAATTTTTGACACCACAGAGGATACACAAAGCCTCATACTTTACTTTTGAAAATCTTTTTAAATAAGTGAAACCAGTTAGGTTAGTAAATACTTTTAAAAGACTCCTGCATTTTCAGATTCTTTTCCTTATATATATATGTGTGTGTGATGCCTGTGTGTGAACAGTCATGCTACACAGCAGTGAAACATGGGCTGTGACCACTGAGGACATGCAGAGATTTGAAAGAAATGAAGCTAGTATGCTTCACTGGATGTGCAATGTCAGTGTGCATGTATGACAGAGTGTGAGCATCTTGAGAGAAAAGTTGGGCATAAGAGGCTTCAGATGTGGTGTGCAAGAGAGATGACTGCACTGGTATGGTCATGTGATGTGTACGGATGAGGACAGCTGCATAAAGAAGTGCCAATCTCTGTGGAGGGAACCTGTGGAAGAGGTAGACCCAGGAAAATATGGGACAAGGTGGTGAAGCATGGTCTTCAAACTTTGGGCCTCGTGGAGACAATGACTAGTGACCAAGACCTTTGGCAATATGCTGTGCTTGGGAAGACCCATCAAGCTAAGTGAAATCATAGTCATGGTCAATGCTGGTGTCACATGGATGATACCCATGCCAGTCGCACATAAATAACACCCATTACACTTTCAGAGTGGTTGGCATTAGGAAAGGCATCCAGTCATAGAAACCATGCCAAACCAGACTAGAACCTGGTGCAGCTCTCTGGCTTACCAGTACCAGTCAAACAGTCTAACCAATGCCAGCATGGAAAGCAGATACTAAATGATGATGATGATGATATATATAATGCTTTTGTATTGGAACAAAAAATAAATTTCACAGATTTAAATTATATTGTAGGAGCATACATACAGCTCATTATAAAGCTCAAAAATAAACAACTTATTTTTCTTATTTATCGCTGTGCATCAAATTTATTTGCAAGGAATATGTCAAATATGTTGTAAATGCACAGCTTTTGCATAAACTAAACCTGAAGTCCCTTGAAAAATGTGAGTACCAGTGTATACATATGCGTATATTTTGGCATTTTTGAATACATACACATATGCAACACTTATGAAATTAGGTAGGACATTTAGTGTAGAAAATAATAATGTAGAATAACAAATGAATCACTGACTGCAATATTTTTACATATTAAGTGATAAAACGTGTATAATAAAATTTTGTGTTTCTCTTATTTTGGGGTTTCTATTTACATTCTCATACCCTCATTAGCAATTTTCATCATTTACATCATTGAATAACACCTGAATAACACTACAATGTCTTCCATTTGGAAAACATTGAATATTCATACATACAAGCCTAAATGTTGTAATTATCACAGAGTTTAGTAAAACACCCATTGTCATTATTGATGGCACAGGCATTCTGTTATGTGTGTAAATAATTATATGTAATCTTGCAAGTTGCATAGCAACTTCACTGGTGATGGTGACATGAAAAAAGCACTCAATACACTCTGTAAAGTGGCAGGTGTTAGGATGGGCACCCAGCCATAGAAACCATGCTAAAGCAAACACTAAAGCACAATGCAGTCCTCAGGTTAATCAAATCCTGTCATACTGTTTAATCCATGCCAGCATCATGATGATGATAAATAGATAAGCACAAAACAATATGTTTTTTAATGATGGATGAAAACTTGAGAGCTAAAATGTAATACAATTAAGGGGAAAAATATATAAATCAGACATTTTAAAATATTTCTTATACTTTAATTATTTGATCAAATTTTATTTCCTTAGTCCATTCTTTAATTCATGTTGGTCCATGGGCTGTGACCATGCTGGGACACTGCTGGTTATATCGATGCCAGTACTTACTGACCTTGGAAAAAAATCAAGTTAATATCAACTTGAGTAGAATTTGAATCCTGAACATAATATAATGGCTATGTAATCGAATATCACATGGTCACCTTACAGACTCTGCCACCCACCACCCACAATATGACAATTAATTTAACATGGAACATAATTACCTTCACCAAATGTATCTGGATGCAATGCTGTTTCTTGCAGAAGATCAAAATCTCTGGTCATTAAAATCAAAGAATTAGAGCCTAAAAAAAAAAAAAACACAAAAAAACTTCTAAGTAAAATAAAATAACTTGAATTCAACAGAGCAATTATATGGATCCTCCAAATACTGAAATTATTTC
>NC_068983.1:38521020-38529685 GCF_001194135.2 Octopus bimaculoides | reverse complement strand
GGGGGGGGGGGGTTGAATCAGAAAGTTAGATCACTTTAACAATGACCAAAGACTCAAAGGTCGAAAGTTTGGTTAATGTTATTTTTCAAAGTTCTGACGATGTTGGACTAATACGGGAAAACATTTTATCTCAGTACTATGATGATGCCTTGCCACAGCAATGTCTGGCTACGCCAGTGGCATCCAAGAAATAACAGAAAATTGGAAAGGAAATTCTGGATATGCATTGCTCCAATCACCAGTCACATTTGGTTGTAATTCATGCGATTGAAGAAACTAGGTGTTAAATAGTTTTTTGGAGTGTGTTAAGTTATTTATAAAACTTTCTTTGCAGACCAAAGTTGTTTACTGCATACAAAGGTACACATCTGAAGTGCTTACTGGAACAATGGTGATCTGGGTATTTAGTAACTGTTACTGCTAGACATACCTATTGTGCTTCAGGATGTGGGAAAGACATTTCTGAGACAAACATCAAAACTGAGGAAACTGCTATTTTGAAACAGGTTATAAACTGCAAATTTATTTTTATTGCCATTCTTCTTGAAGGTATTTTGAAAGTTTCTGATGCATCAAATAAATTATCACAATGTCATGACTGCAATTTGTCAGAAGGAGTCTGTCTTGTAAATACCATGTGGAATATTTTGAAAGAAATGAGAAAAAATGTGGGAAAGTTCTGAGTTTCTTCTCTTGGGCCAAGAAATTCCATTCCTCTATGCATGCTTGTGAAGGTGTGTAGCTTAGTGGTTAGGGTATTTGGTTCAAGATTGAGAGTTCAATTCCCAGCAGCACATTGTTCCCTTGATGAAGACGCTTTCTTTTACATTGCTCCAGTACACTCAACTGGCAAAAATGAGTAGCACTTGTAGTCCAAAGGGCTCACCTTGTCACAGTCAGAGTCATGCTGAATTTCCCTGAGAACTACATTAAGGATATGCATATCTGTGGAGTGCTCAGTCACTTACACGTTAATTTCCCAAGCAGGCTGTTCTGACAATCGGATCAACTGGAACACAGGTCATCATAACCAATGGGATGCCAGTTATGAATGCTTAGAGTATCAGAACAAGTCATGGAGATTCTGAGAACAAATATAGACTTTTTAAGTCTAGTATGTGTTCTATTCAAAAATATTGTTGAAAGAAATTTATGGTGGTATACTTATTCCAAACCTTCACTTTGGAAGTACTGTGAATGTTCTGCAGCCCCAACAGGTTGGGTGACAGGCAAGGACAGTCTACACTTTCCCAATAAGGTTAACTGAGTTAAAAAATAAAATTAATTGAACAGAAAAATTAGGTGCAGACATATCTGGCAGATTAAGAAGTTCACTTCACAACTACATGGTCTCAAGTTCAATCTCAATGTCCAGTGCCTCAGGCAAGTGTCTTCTATTATTGCTTTGAGCTGAACAATGCTTTGGGAGTGAAAGTGATTGACTGAAGTTGTCTGGAAGTCCATTATGTATGTGTGTGGTGCACACATATGAAGGCTGTCATTTTTACTTTTCACATGAGACCAGATAAACAAAACAAAGCAAAAAAAAAATTGTATTAACATTTTTAGTAAACATTCTATCCTAAAGCTCTCAAAGTAGTAACTCCAAGGATTGGTGACAGAAAGAGCATCCAACCATAAAATTACTTTGTTCCACTAAGTACCCAGCCAACCTATGCCAGTACCAATGAATGATGGAAGAAATGTTGTATTAGATACCTGAAATAACAACTAACAGTTCTTGGTCAGGACTCCAAGCAGAACCAATAATGCCATCTTCAACATCACCAACACATTCAACCTGTGAGAAAGAAGAAATTTAAGAGGAACATCATTGTGAAGACTCCAAGATAGTAACAGAATGCAGGGTATGAAGGCTGAATATGTCCAGCAACAAACATATCAATATATGCAAATACAGCAATGAGATGGTCACCATTCGGTGACAGATGGAATGACAATGAACCACATGTGTTTTTGAGATTTTTTGGCTTGACATCAGGAGATATTTATAAATGAGTATCACAGTCATACAGGCAGATTCTTTCATTTCCAGTCTTCTGTGGAAAAACATGTCTGGCCATAGAGAAATATTACCCAACTAGGAAACAGGTGCGGGCTGTCAACAGGAAGGGAATCTGGTCATAGAAAATCTACCTCAATGTATTCTGTCTGACCCAGCCAAGCATGGAAAAATGGGCATTAAAACAAAAACTGCTGCTTTCTGATGGTTATGTGTTCATAGCAACATTGAGTTTTCTCCACTATACAATGGCCAGCAGTTTTAATTCCTTGTCATTTTTCTCACCAATCATCATCATTTAACATCCATTTTCCATGCTGGCATGGGTTGGAAGGTTTGACAGGAGCTGGCGATACCAGGAGCCATGCTAGGCTCCATGGTCTGTTTTGGCAGGGTTTCTACAGCTTGATGCCATTCCTAATATCAACCACTTTACAGAGTGTATTGGGTGCTTTTCATGCAGCACCAGGACTAGTGCTTTTTACATGGCACCAGCACTGGTGCTTTTCATGTGGCACTGTCACTGACAGGGTCACCAAGTACCTTGCAAGACCAAAAGAGACTAAAAGAAAAGCAGAAACCCCTCAAAAGAGAGGGGAGGGGTAGTATTGAGGTGTGGATGGCTTTGTACCAGTTGAGAGATTAAAGGTATAGAGCGACAAAGATAGGTGTCTTGATGTAGAAATAGGGATAATCCAGTTGAAAAAGAAAGGAGAGAGTTAGAGAGTAAGATAAGGAGAATGATAGTGAGAGAGATGATGGTGAATTTTGCTTTAAAACCCTCTTGCTCAAGTTTACAATTTCCTATTGATCAAATCATCCACAAACAGACCGCCACGGCCACCACCATCGTCGTTTAACGTCTGCTTTCCATGCTAGCATGGGTTGGACGATTTGACTGAGGACTGGCGAACCAGATGGCTGCACCAGGCTCCAATCTGATCTGGCAGATTCAATATTTCCTATCACTTAACAGTCAAAATGAAAACAGAAGCATAGCAAATGATAAACTTACAAGTTGTTCCAGGTAAAACCATAAAAGAATACTTCCACTGTTTGTGACAGCACTCACACTTTGTTGTTCTGGCAGGTGTTGTAAATAGGTAACACTTTGTTCATTAGACAGGTGGCCTTCACAAACCAGGTTCACAGCATTAAGGAACTGAAATATAACAGGAACAAGAATAATTCATCATTAAAAAAAAAAAGACCCTTTTATTTATCCTCCTCTCTTTTCCTATTCCATCTCACCTTCTTTGATTTGGCCCTTTTCACTCCCAAACCACTACACCCTGACATATGTGTTTTTTCATCTGTGTGTATGTGTGTGCATTCGTATGTATGTATCGAAATCAAACCAAATTCGACGACTGGCACCCATGCCAACCTTCCTTTATTGGACACTAAACTCTGCTTGCGAAGACCTGTTAGGGCAAGTGAAATCGAAATTGAACCAAATTCGATGATTGGCACCCGTGCCAGTGGAGTGCTAACAGCACCATCCGAGCGGGATCATTGCCAGAGCAGCTGTCTGGCTTCCGAGCTGGTGGCACGTAAAAAGCACCGTTTGAGCGTGATCGTTAACAGTGTCGCCTTACTGGCACGTGAACAAAACATCCGAGTGAGGTCGTTGCCAGTGCCGCTGGACTGACTCCTGTGCAGGTGGCACATAAAAAACACCATTTGAGCGTGGCCGTTGCCAGTACTGCCAGACTGGCCCTCGTGTTGGTGGAACGTAAAAGCACCCTCTACACTCTCAGAGTGGTTGGTGTTAGGAAGGGCATCCAGCTGTAGAAACTCTGCCAGATTAGATTGGAGCCTGGTGCAGCCATCTGGTTTGCCAGTCCTCAGTCAAATATACCATCATCACTTTAACAACCACTTTTCCAAGTTTAGATGGGATGGATGCTTGCATGTATATGTGTCAACACTATCCCTTTGTAATAACAAAAAAAGGGTTAAACAGTGGGTATTGGGGTATCACTACTTTCTACGTATATCTTCTGTTTAGTACTGGGGATGTTTCATTTATGAGGACGTACATCTGTATTTGTTTGAGTGTTTCAATAAAGGTTTGGCAATAAAAGAAAATTTCTTTCCTACACACATACACAAAATCATAATTGAGAAATAAAAGTTACCTTGTTCTGGTTGGAATCTATTTGTACAAGATCCCCATGCTTTGTTGCACAGAAGACATGTCCTGTGTCACAGTCAGTTGTAATACAAACTGTGTCCTTTAAGAATGACTTCAGTTCCTCAGTCTGGGAACAGTGTAATAATTTAAGGTTCTTCATGTTACTACAAAATGAAAAAGAAAACAAAGAAATAAATGTTAAATAACTAAAAAGGGTAGATTTTGTTATTCTTTATCTTTTCTTTTCCTTATTTCAGTCATTAGACTCTGGCCATGCTAGGGCACCACCATGAAGAATTTTAGTCAAATGAATTGACCCCCAGAAAATTTTGTTTAAATTGTAATATTTATTCTTTTAGTCTCTTTTGCTGAACCACTAACTTATGGGGATGTAAACACATCAACATCACTTGACAACTGGTTGTGGGGGGACAAACACCAACACAAAGATATACATACATCGATATGTGTATAATATATATATATATATATATATGGTAGGCATTTTCCAGTTTCTGTCTCCCAAATCCACTCACAAAGCTTTGGTCAGCATGAGGCTAAGGTAGAAGACATTCGCCCAAGGTGCCGTGCAGTGGGACTGAACCTAAAACCATGTGGTTGGGAAACAAACTTCTAACCACACAGTAAACAAAAAAAGAATTTTGCTACAATATATATCATCTTCATCATTTAATGTCCATCATCCATGCTGGTATGGGTTGGATGGTTTGACCAGGGCTGGCAAGCTGGAAGGCTACGTCAGACTCCAGTTTGATCTGGAATGCTTTCTATGGCTGGATGTCCTTCCTAATGCTAACCACTCTGAGAGTGTAATGGGTGCTTTCACGTGCCATTTGCATGACACAGGTATCTGCCATGACTGCAATTTTACTTGGTTTGATGGGTCTTCTTCTCAAGCATGACATAATGCCAAAGGTGTCGGTCATTGCCTCTGTGAGGTCCAACTCTTCTTTTTTTCTTCACGTATTCACTTATTTCATACACCACAGATAACAATTCGGGAAAATATTATTTTCAAATATTTCCAATGAGATACGAGAATTTTAAAGAACAGCTGTTCCAAAACATCGCCCAATTTGACTGTGTTGGTGTAACTAAGCCATATGAAAATGGTTTTATTCAAATTTCAAAATCGTTGAGAAATTCTTTGAATTATATTTTAAACATATCTTGAAAATATAAAAAGAAAATTACTTTACAATTGAATGACCTAAAACCTTAGTAAAGTTATCTTGAAGATAAGATTTCAGGATTCCAGACAGGAATTTGAAGATTCTAGATATGAAATTGTTCTTGGAAAATGCTTTGGTAATTTTTCGCAAGTTTTTTTCCAATGATTCCGTATATGCTAAATACTTTTTTCTCTTATCAATATGTGTGCGACTGGGGTAGGTAATCGAGATGTTGAAGTGATAAAGTGTGAAAATGCAGCAAGAATAAATGGCTAAGATTACAGATATATTCTCTGGGATTATGTTAACAATTGTCACAAAAATATCGGAAATATAAAAATGTTTCACTTAACAATCTGTATTATTGTTTAAACAAAAGAACTGATCACCTTTAGATTTAATAAAAAAAAAAGTTCAAAATAAATAAATTGAGACTTTAAAAAATAACAAAACCATTAGAATCAAGGAAAAGGGGGCACTTGTTACAAGAGTTGCGTTTTCTTTGAATTCCGCTTCTTAATTTAAGACAGAAAAAAAATGCCACAATGACATGAAAATGAATTCATTTCTATCAAGTGTGTGGAAGAATTAATCGATCGGTTATAACCAGACTCATCCTGTTTAATTGAATAAGTATCTCTTTAGTTAATTTCCGATTGCGTGACAACGCGAATTCGCACGCTGTATACTTACTTTAACGTTGTTTAGCTTAAATATATATATTTAAAATATATACACGGAGAAACGAGTTTGATTTAAAAGTGAATATACCTCATATTATCAAAATAAATTTGAATTACATGAAGTAGAGTTTTTAAAAAAATAAATCTATAAAAACACAATTACGCAATTCTGAGTCCAGTTTCGCAATTAATTGAATGACAGATATATTCGTAAATAAGGAAGAAAAATATCAACTAAAAGAAAACCATGTAAATGTTTCTCTGTGATGAAAATTAAAGCAACTGTAAATAATTATAAATAAATTACCAGTTTCATTCTGTAAATACAAACATAAGTCTATTCACACCACGAGGGAATGCTACGCCATGTTAATAGGCCCGCAGAAAATACTATTACTTTGAGCGTGTAAAAACCTTGTTGATTGTACAAAGATTAAATATGAATTTGTATACAAAAACGTTATGCCAAAGTAATTTCGATAGAATAAATTAAAATTATTTATATTAAACTGATAGTTTTAAATATTTTTTTCACTTTTGATCTTACGCAAAAATTAGCTCAGTTGCTATGGTAACATAATAAACAACTAAGCACTGCCTCAAGTAAAAACAAAACACCATGATTCCACCAAATGCATCTTTAGTGAAATACGATAGTGCTGTACTAGTTAGTCGTCACACAGACAAAAAGACATCACGGGTAAGACAGGCTCTAGTGTTTATTTACATACTGCCAGGTAAAATTAAGAAATTTTGTTGATTATTTATATGTTTAAAAAAATAACAAAACAAAAGATCGAATGAATACGTGTGTGAGAGACGGAGAAAGGAAAGAGTAGTTAAAACAGGAGATGCAGTGCCCACTGTCCTTACAGGGCCTCCCGAACTGCTAAGATTGGCACAACCGATGACCAGTCCGTACAATCGAAGTAAAAATGTGTGCGGGGTAAAAAACCGAATGTCTAATTTGAATGTTTGACAGAGAAAGAAGTCTGCTGATGGCACTCAGGGACCTGTCGTCGTTGTTGTGGTTGTTGTTGTTTAGATCTTAATACATCCTGATACAATCTATTATGTTAACGTTGATGTACAAATGTAAATAAGTCCCGGGAGAACAGCTCGACCTGCGATGTTGTTCACTGCTGTAATTCCATTTGGAGTATGAGAATGGTTATAACACGACCCAAGATTTTAAAGTTATGAGAATTCTGGCAAGTTTGGTAGAACAATTTTACTATTATGCTCGTTTCCTAAGATGAAAAAAGGCACGGAATTGGGGAGATGGGTGCAAAAATGTAAAAAACTGAAATTTTGGAGACAAAAAGTTATTTCACAAAAGAAAGCAACCATTCAATTCCTTGTCCGTTTCTTTCTCCATGAAGCAGTGATATTCCGAAAGTCCTTCTCCATGAGATAGTGATATTCCGAAGGTCCGCCGACCAGAGTTTGGAGGCAGGTGCAAGGGTAAACATTTACCGCGCAATTTGTATCCCACCATTTGAACCTGGTATATCCGTTAATGTTCTTTCCTGCTGTTTCAAACCTATAAACCTCTGATTAAAGACCGTATTCCTGTTATGACATTTTCTTTCTGGAATAGTCTACATCGGACTACGTTATCCAATGTTTCCTATCATAAAACGGTAGAGTGTAGTCTGAAAGAGATTTGGCTGTTCTGTCTAGCAGTTCAGACGACTACGACGCTTCTCTAAAGTTTTATTTACATAGTTACATATAGGCGTAGGAGTGGCTGTGTGGTAAGTAACTTGCTTACGAACTGCATGGTTCCGGGTTCAGCCTCACTGCGTGGCACCTTGGGCAAGTGTCTTCTACTATAGCTGACCAAAGCTTTGTGAGTGGATTTGGTAGACGGATACTGAAAGAAGCCCGTCGTATATATGTATATATATGTGTATAAGTATGTGTGTGTGTATGTTTGTGTGTCTGTGTTTGTCCCCCAACATCGCTTGACAACCGATGTTAGTGTGTTTACATCCCCTTAATCTAGCGGTTCGGCGAAAGACACCGATAGAATAAGTACTAAGCTTACAAAGAATAAGATTTGCTCGACTAAAGGCTGTGCTCCAGCATGGCCACAGTCAAATGACTGAAACAAGAATAAGAGTAAAGAGTTAAAGGTGTTTCTGTTTTTTTACTTTTAGTCCCAACCGCCACAAGAATTTTGGTAAACTCCTATTTGCCTATGTACTACAGAAGATAATGCGTAATAAAAACATACTTAATGTCTGAATATAACTTTATCAATGTTTCACGTAAAGACAACGGATAACATAGTTATAATAATTAATTCGTTTTATTGGCCACAAGGGCTAATATCAATTAAAGACATATAAGGACAAAGACAGGACGAAGGTTACAAAAGGTTTTGTCCGAAAAGGTAGGAAAGTTCGTCTAAACAGAGGAAGAAAACGGAGAAAGATATAATAAATAAATTGATAAATAAATAGATAAATAAAT
This sequence comes from Octopus bimaculoides, assembly GCF_001194135.2. NCBI lineage: Eukaryota > Metazoa > Mollusca > Cephalopoda > Octopoda > Octopodidae > Octopus > Octopus bimaculoides. The sequence continues at coordinate 38,521,171 of NC_068983.1, read as the reverse complement.
AAGTAGAACTCCCAAAGGGGGAGGCGCTTCGAAAAAGGAAAGGTTACACGTGGAAAAACCCATAAAACCACAGGAGCCTGGTCAGAAAAAATAAGAAAGGAGTATAGAGCCCTTTCTCCTTTTACATTACCTTTTTTTTTTCTACAGGTGT
>NC_068983.1:38515442-38517201 GCF_001194135.2 Octopus bimaculoides | reverse complement strand
TCCCATTGATTGCACCTAGTATAGCACTAGTGTAGCAATAATCGGGTACCCTCCCAGCAGTATACTGGATAGATACTATCCCTTAGTAGGTTGTACCCCCAACCCCTAACTCTCTCACGTTATATATATATATATATATATATACATATATACGACAGGCTTCTTTCAGTTTCCGTCTACCAAAATCCACTCACAAGGCTTTGGTCGGCCCGAGGCTATAGTAGAAGACATTTGCCCAAGGTGCCACGCAGTGGGACTGAACCCAGAACCGTGTGGTTGGTAAGCAAGCTACTTACTACACAGCCACTCAGAAAGAACTCTAACTGTTTCTTGCAAAAAATACATCTAAAGCAAAAAATTTTTCATAAAATGCTGCTGTGGGTCCCTAATTTACTGTTTTACTTGGGTGTCCTCCCACCTACCGCCGCCTCCAATTTATATGGATCCCAGTTGAGAACCAATGGTGTAAATCAATGGTTTCCAAAGTGTGCAGTATTGTTCCAAGGGGGCGTTGAAAAAAAGTGGGGCGTTAATGGGGTAGAGGTTCATGTAAAATCAACAAAATAATGGGTTCATTAGGTTAAATTTTATTTGTGAAATACGGTTCAGTTATTCGGTTTAGTGATATAGAAAAAGTAAATAAAAATCAAGGGGGAGATAAGTAATAATATATTGATAAAACTGATAATTTAAAAGCAGGGGTAAAAATATATCCTCCGTCAGCGGTCGACTTTAGATAATTATATCTCCCTCTCTCTTTCGTTCTCTTTCATTCTCACTCACTCCCCCTCTTTCTCTTTCTCTCTCATGTGGATTTTGATTAAATAAAATAAAGAAGAAACTTTAACTGAGCTGATGATACAAAGGTGGATTTTTGCCTGGGTCTCACATAGTCAGCGATGGATTGCGAGCATATAATAACGTCAAGTATGGTCAATGGCGGTGCCTACACGCACAAGCTGATTATACAGCAACAACATTTTGTTGATCCTTGTGATCAAGAGGTCTGCACACAAAATGTGGAAAATATGTGGATGCCGATGAAACGGAAGTTGAGACGACAGTTTGGGACATCGGACGAATTGTTTGTTTCATGTATGCATGAGTTTCCCATGCGTAATTCCACTGAAAAAGAAGACATTTGCTCACTTTCTGGCGGCGATTGCCCGTCTTTACGCCATATAAAAAGTAAACTGCTTCTTTTACAACTTATCTCTTGAATTTGCTTCAAAAAGAGGTCTATGTTTGTAATTGTTAGTGGGGTGGGGGTGCTTGGAATGTGGCCCGGGTGTCAAGGGGGCGGCAACCCGAAAACGTTTGGGAACCAATAGTGTAAATGACAGATTGAACTCAGCATAGGAAATTATAAATATAGCCACAGGGTTTCGATCTAACATCTAAGCTACTCTCAATAACAATCGTCACTAGAAGTTTCGGAGCTGTTGTCTTCGTCAGAACTGTTCGAAGCTTCGAAGTCACTATCAACCTCGTTCTTGTCCTAGAATTGTGTGTATGTGTAGTCATTTTCCTGATCTGCCATAAAGTGTTAAATAGCGAGAATGAGGATGAAATCAAATTCCATCAGTTCGATGTCATCTATAATCGATTGTGTTAATAGTGTTATATCATTGATTGCGTGGTGTTAAATTTTCTCAGCAACAGTATTACACACACTATATATAGTTTATAAGTGATTGCTATAATTAGACGGAGAGAAAGAGAGAGAGAGAGAGAGAGAGAGAGAGAGAGAGAGAATGCG